>NW_024412422.1:10224375-10301601 GCF_014898765.1 Herpailurus yagouaroundi
ACCGAGCCGCCCTCCCACCCGTGATTTATGTGTGAGGTGCCCGGAGAAAGAAAGGTGGGAAGCCAGGAGGAGAGGTTGGGCGCACCAGAGATCCCCGCTGGTCGAACCGGCAATCAGGAGATTGGCGATCAGCACCGCGGACAGCGCTAAGATGCGGCGGGCGGCGGAGGGATGGGCGGGAAGCGAACCCTCAGGCGGCGAAGTTAAGTTATTGGATGGTTAGAGCGGAGAAGGGGGAGTAGTGGGAGGCGGGAGGACGGGACTTCTCGACATCACCACACACGCCCCCAGACCTTCATTGCTCCTCTCTGCCGGAAAGAGTTTGACCCCAGTGTGGGAGCCTCCACGTGGTTTTTACCCCCAAAAACTCAGCCCAGCTGACCTGTCCTCACCCACATTACTTCAGATTTCTGACCTGCATCTTGAATGCCTCAGAATGCAGAGCATGAAAGGCTTAGCAAATGTACATTTCTAAGGGGATTAGTTGAAAACGCATTTGACAGATTTCTGGGAACCAGTTCTAGCCCCCATACAACCCTGGGAAAGTCATTTAATGTCTCTAAGTTCCAACTGTAAAATGAGGATATGACTACCCAATTTTCCTAAACATAAAAAGCAACATGAAGAACATCAAAGTTGTGGGCTGCTAGGATCCCATAATCCATAAACTGTCCTACAACTCAAATGTCTTGACAGAGGGAGAAAGGATGTGCCCAGGATGTGCCAAGCCTCACCTTTCAGCATGTGGTGTGAGCGGGATGAACTTGGGAGATTATAGGAGGTCTAAATCATGCAACTGAGCCTCCCCCAAGACCCATCCACAACAGATCTGAAGTGAAATCCAGAAACAAGAAAATAAAATCATTAGAAGGAGAAATACAGGGGCACCTGGGTGGCTCAGTCGGTTGAGTTTCCTACTCTTGATTTCAACTCGGATCATGACCTCGAGCCCCACATCAGGCTCTGCACTGACAGCTCAGAGCCTACTTGGGATTCTTTCTCTCTCTGCATCTTCCCTGCTCTCTCTCTCAAAATAAATAAACACACAAAAAATTATATTAAAAAGGAGAAATATACAGAGAAAAATTTATTCCCATAGCTTCCAGTGTTCCAGATCTCAAGGGCCCTATTCCTGCTTACTACGGGAAAAGGAAAGGCTATCTCAAGCAGATAGCCTTTGCTGTTTAGAACAGTGAAGTGAAGAAGAACCCTCTCTACTGGGGACCCTTCTAAAGTGTCCCACTCAGATGGACCAGACTGAACTACCACATTTGTCACTTAATGCTCCCCTTGAAAAGTAAGGCTTAAAATGTCAGAGTTTTAGAGATCATTTAGAGCTTCACTTTATAGATGATCATGATCATAATGATCACAATGATGGTGATGATGATGATGGTGGTGATGATTATAGTGGCAGCGGTAGCAACGGCAGCTATCATTTATTAAGAACGGACGATGCACCAGTCATTCTGCTACAAAGTTCACATGTATCATCTCCTTCAATCCTCACCATGACCCCTTTGAGGGTATTATTACTCCCACTTTAAAGATGAGGAAACTGAGCATCAAGAAATTAAGTCCCTTGCATAAGGTTACACAGTTTAAGTGGCAGACACAGAATCCAAACCCAGAGTTGTATGATTCCAAAGCCCATGCTGCAAAATGACTCTCTCACAGTCAAGTTCAAATACATTCTATGGTTTTTTTGGCAGGATCTCACTGAATCTTTGCTGGGAATACCCGATGACACAAGTTCAATCCCCTCACTTTACACATGGGGAAAGTGAGGACCAGGGAGAGGCAGGGAGTTGCTCAGACACAAAGAGCTAGGAAGTTGCAGAGATGGGTCTGGAACTTAGGCCTTTCAGGTACCAGGGCCTATGTTCCAGAACCTAGGACAGCGCCCGGCACATAGTAGGCCCTCAATAAACATCTGAAGAGTGATCCAAAAAGATGGGGATTAAAGTCACACAGGACACTGGTGGTAGAATCAGGACCCAATATTTCCCAGGTCTTTTGGCTCCTGGTCCCAAGGAATAGTCTACCCTACCTCACAGCTTCCTTGGGGATTAGGTACATATTCTGAAGGGTCTGTCTCTAATTCAGATCTCTCTGAGGAAATGAAAATAGCTACACCTGCTAAATTCTTAGACACCTACTGTGCACTATGCTAAGCACTTTACACTTTACACTCCAGCTTACACAAGTGCGTGAGGTGAGTGCTATTTATTTATTATCCATTTTAAGATGAAAAGACTGAGGCTCAAGCAGGTGGAATGAAACCCCAAAGCTCACAGTTAGACAGTGGAAGAGGCAGGGTTGCAATCCTAGGTCTGTCTGACTTCAAGGCTTGTGTTTGTGCCACTCTGTTAGTTTTTTTTCCTCAAACTGGGCCCCCTGGAGGCCCCCGATAGAGTGAAAAGGAGGCCTGAGTTGCCCCCCACATACATCCTGGTTTCAACTAGAGCAGCTGTGCTTTTAAGTATTTTGCATACTGGGCACCTGCCCAAGCCTTCACTGAAACACAGGGCTTTGCAGCAAATTTTAAAAACGATAATATGGTTGAAACCAGAGCTCTGCACCTTTCCTGATGACCACGCCATCTAGGAACTAGCCCCACCTTCTCTGGGGATTTTGCCCCAGCCTCCGCGCTGCGCTGGTCACCATCTCTAAACCCTTATTCTGTTCTGGGAGCTCCTGGAGAGCTCTTAGTTCAAAGAACCAGCTGCTGCTGTAAAAGTTCCGACAGATCTGCAGCAGGGAGGTACCTCGAAACCAGACAGCTCAAGGCTCAGCCCAGCCAGGCTCTGATCCCTTCACAAATGGAGCACTGCCATGCAATTTCTCAGGGTCCCAGATTGAGCAAGCTGTCCCATCCTGTCCTTGCTCTGCTGGGGCCAGAGGCAGCCCCCCAAGCCTCTCAGTCACCCCCAGGGGGGGATGGGCAATGATGGTGATGGTGACAACTATAACCACAAAAGCTACGCACTATGTTTTGGGAGATTCATGGGCACCACCCAGGTTGTTCATGCTCACGACAAGCCTAGGGGTTAGGATGGTTATAGTTTTATTTCCATTTGACAAGTGAGAACACTAAGATTTGGATGCCCAAAGCAACTAGCTTGAGGCCACTTCCTTCAGAAGTGGAATTGGGATTTGAACAGAGGCCCTTGGAGCTTATAACTATTATGCTACATGGCGTCCCTAATTATAATGATCTCTCCCATTTATTTGTGGTGTTTATTCTTCACCCAGCGACATGCTTTATCACTCCAACACCATCCATCACTTAGTACAGTGAAGCTTTACCCATCTTAGAGATGAGGAAATTCGACACAGAGAGGTCAGGTGACCTGCCCGAGGTAACACAGCTAGGAGGAGGGGGAGGCTCAGGGTGTGAATCTAAGTACTTTCAGGCCCCAGTGTGATGTACTGTCTCCCGGCAAGACGGGTACTGAGCGGGAGGGCAACCACTGCTCCCATTTTACTTGGCAAGTGGGGCAAAATAATGCCCCCCCAAAATGTCCACGTCCTAATCCTCAGAAGCGGTGAGTATGTTGCCTTATGAGGCAAACGAGACTCTACAGGTATGATTAAGTTAAGGATCTTGAGACGGACAGATTATCCCGGGTCATCTGGGTGGATACAATGTGATCACAAGAACCCTCATAAGGTAAAAAGGGAGGAGGAGGGTGGGGGCGATATTGGAGTGTAGGATTGAGAGAGAGAGAGAGAGAGGGAGAGCGGTGAAGGTGGTATAATGCTGGCCTTGACGTTGGAGGAAGGGGCCACAAGCCAAGGAACGAGGACAGCCTCTACAAGCTGGAAAAGGCAAGGAAACAGATCCACGCCCCGTCCCGCCCCACCCGAGCCTCCAAAAAGAGCACAGCCCTTCCCACACGTTGATTTCAGGACTTCTGACATCTGGAGCTATAAGATAATAAATCTGTGTTGTTTTAAGCCACTTGGTTTGTTGCCACCTTTACAGCAGCCACAGGGAACCAATAAGGCCTGTCTGCCAGAGGGATCTACGATGAGAAGTCCACAGCAAGCAGCCTTAGGAATCACGACTGGGCCAGAGGACCCAGTGCTTCACTCGTAACACAGCCGTTCTAAACAATACGGTGTGCGCGCATGTATGTGTGTGTGTGTCTGCGTGTGCACACGCATCTGCACACATGTGCACACGGATGGAGGCCCTACAACAGAAAGGACTCGACCTCAGGGCGCCAGCCCGACTGCCAGGCTCTGTCGCCGGATGGCACTACCGGGGCACGCGGCGCTTTATTCACTCCCTCCTTCTCTTTGTGAGCCCCTGGGGAAATGCCATCACCAGGAACACAAAAGGGAAGAAATGTCACAGGGCAGCTTTCCAGGAGCACAACTCACCACCAGGGATCAGTCAAAGACAAAACAAGTGAATGGAAGAGAGAGACAGGAGAGCAAGAAGTGAGAGAGAGAATTGCTGGGTCCCTGAGACCAGCCTATGTCCCCCGACAGACCCCTTCCCACCGAGAAAAGAGGCAAGTCTTGGGGAAGTGCATTAGCCCCCTTAGGAGAAAATAGGGTAATTACGGAGACGATACTGTAGGACTTGGCCAGGCAAGCTTTTATGACAAGTCAACAAGTATTACTTATTAATCAGTCAGTTCGGTGTCACCAGCAAGGTACCGCGAGGGGTGAAAGAAGCCTGGGTTTGCCTTCCGGTGCTCTGAGCTTGATTCTTGGCTCTCCCACTCACCGGCTGTGTGCCCTTGGGCACGTCGGCTGCACGCTCTGTGCCTCAGTTTCCTCAACGGTAAGATGGAACTATGATACCTTCCTCACCCACTTACCAGCATGGGCAGGACGTTTCGTTGAGCTAACGGACACAAACGAGTGTCCCTTTCTTCCTCAACGAGTCTAGTTAAGCATCCAGCCCGAATTACCATAGGTGCTGGAGAAAGGGCATTGGCAGAGACAGAATGATCGAACGGTTACAAGGGTGAGGCTGCCTAGCTTCCAGGCTGGCTCCACTACATACACACTGTGGCCTGGAGGAAGTTGCTAAACCTCTCTGTGCCTCAGTGTCCCCATCTGTAAAGTGGGGGATCATAACTGTACCTCCTCACATGGTTGTCATTGGGATCCCATGAGAAAATATACGTAGAAGCACTTAGAATGGTGCCTGGGATATGGGAAGCCCTATGTGTATCATTTTTATTTATTACTTTCATTATTGGGATGATTATTATTGACGAGATGCATTTTCCAAAGGGTGATACACGTTGGACTGAAATGCAAAAGATGATGTTAGGTGATATGAGGATATGTATTTTTTTAAGGTTTGAACGTTACGTTTTTATTTTTTTTAAGTCTACTTATTTTATATTTTGAGAGAGAGAGAGCAGGGGAGGGGCAGAGAGAGAGGGAGAGAGAGAGAATCTCAAGCAGGCTCCATGCTGTCAGCATAGAGCCCAATGCGGGGTTTGAACTCATGAACCATAAGATCATGGCCTGAGCATGGGGCGCCTGGGTGGCTCAGTCAGTTAAGTGTCCGACTTTGGCTCAGGTCATGATCTCACAGTATGTGAATTCGAGCCCCACAGGGGGCTCACTGCTGTCCTGCCAGCACAGAGCCTGCTTTGGATCCTCTGCCCCCCTCTCTCTGCCCCTCCCCTGCTCATTCTCTCTCTCTCTCAAAATAAATAAATAAACTTAAAAAAAAAAGAGTTGGACGCTTTTAAACTTAAAAAAAAAAAAGAGTTGGACGCTTAACCGACTGAGCCACCCAGGTGCCCTGTTACATATGTATTTTAAGGTGCATTAGAAAAATATTGTATTTCCATTTCCAGTAGCAACATAATGTTTTCTGGTAAACAAATGTACTTAAGTTGATATAGCACAGGGCAAAACTAAGTTGGCTTTTCTCTTTTCTTTCCAGCACGTTGATGGCATTATCTGCCCTGAAATCAGCCCTCTAGGTGTGCTGGGTTCACCTGCCTCCCCTCCCCTTAGTGACTGCATCTCTCAGGGGGCAGCTGTAGTTATTCCAATAAATCCAGAAGCAAAGTCTTATGCCAAGAAAATAAGGGAAGAATTTACTATCTTCCCTTCCCCAGGTCCCCTCCAGAATCTGCTTCTGGTCTATAAGGAAGAAATAACTAACACTTGCTGAAGGGCAACCCTTCAATTCAACCCTCAATTCAACAGTTGCTGAAGTGTGTCCCTCACCTGAGCTCCTGCAATACAGCTAACCCTCTCCCCGGGTCCAGCCCACGTAACTGGCCCTCCCATCACACTGGATATTCCGAGAACCGGCTCAGTCTTGTGCATCTCTGAGCTCTCGGGGCCCAGAACTGCCTTGATGTCTGATCAATGCTGAATAAGTAAATCACCAGAACTATTGATGCCTATTTCTCTCACCTTACTGTAATCTCGGGCAGGGGGAATGTGACCAGCCGAAACCGCGTGCGTAGTTACAAACGGACTATGCCAGCGGTTCACGGGATCCCGCAAGGAGTCCCGTGTCTTCGAAACGAACAACTTTACGAAGACCTGGGCCAGGTCATCATCCCAGATGATCAGCTCCAGAGTTGCTGGCCACAGGGAGAGAGCTGAGCAAGCTGGGAGAGGCTGGGAAACCTGCCTGGGTAAGATTTGAGCTGGTCGCATTTGGGCAAGTGGGGAAAGGAGTAGAGAGAGGAAAAGCTGCTTGAGAAAAAAGCTTGGGCATCCGGACACCCGTCAAGGCATTAAGGATGGAGGAGGCTAACGTTTGATGGGTGAATCTACATTTCCAAACGTAGCTTTAAAAGCTGTGACGAAAAAGGAATGAGTCCAGAATGAGGGGGTGGTAGGCACGTGACTAGAGGAGGCGAGGTCAGGAGACGCAGAGCTATTTCCTGTTAGGTCTTTCAAAGCACTCCTCCAAGAAGACCCTCCGGCTTTTCCCTGCAATGAACAAACCAGATTCCTCAATTCGGTTGCCCATCTGTCAACATCTCCTGATCATGGGCTAGTGGTGGGAGGGAGCAGAGTGAGAGCTGGCCCCTCATTTAGTGGCTGAGCTACTCACCAAGCTCCTAGCAGAATGGTTGAAAGGGAGTTGGCTTTGAGCCTCACCTCTTCTACTCACTGGCTGTGTGACCTTGGGCAAGTCACTACACCTCTCTGAGCCTTAGCATCCTCATCTGTAAAATGGGATAAGAGTAATACCGACATCATTAGTTTATGGGATCATTCAATGAGATAAAACATGTAAAAGGCTTGATATAGTCTTTAAAGTGCCTGGCACAGGGGCGCCTGGGTGGCGCAGTCGGTTAAGCGTCCGACTTCAGCCAGGTCACGATCTCGCGGTCCGTGAGTTCGAGCCCCGCGTCGGGCTCTGGGCTGATGGCTCAGAGCCTGGAACCTGTTTCCGATTCTGTGTCTCCCTCTCTCTCTGCCCCTCCCCCGTTCATGCTCTGTCTCTCTCTGTCCCAAAAATAAATAAATGTTGAAAAAAAATTAAAAAAAAAAAATAAATAAAGTGCCTGGCACATAGGAAGTGCTCAACACATCAGTTGCTGTTGTTACTTTATTATTATTTTTTAAGTTTATTTATTCATTTTGAGAGAGACAGAGAGAGCAAGTGAGGGAGGGGCAGAGAGAGAGAGAGAGAGAGAGAGAGAGAGAGAATCCCAAGCAGGCTCCAAACTGCCAGCGTGGAGCCTGATGCGGGGCTTGAACCCACAAAACGCGAGATCGTGACCTGAGCTGAAACCGAGAGTCAGACACTCAACCGACTGAGCCACCCAGACGTCCCTATTACTTTATTATTATTAATCATCGTCATTATCATCATTCATTCGTTTTTTATCATTACTGTTTGCCAGATGCTGGGGATACTCTGAAATGAGTAAGACTCCACCCCTCCACACAGGCCAATGGGAGGGAGAAGAAAGAGACCCCCAAATGATAAAAGAGAGTGGCGACCACTATAAGAGAGCCACGAGAAGCATGCCGTGGGGAAGACACATATATTTGCGATGCGAGTGTGGTGTGGAGAGGAGGAACAAGGCTACCTCTGCGGGAGGTAGAGGGAGACCTCGGGAAGTGGGTGGGTGGAGGGTGGCAGGGGGCACGCCGCGTGCCCAACCTCTCATTGCCCCGAGTGTTTTTCCCTCCCTACTCCAGCCCTTGCTCCAACATCTGGGGACCATCTTTCCTCCAAGGAGATTTCTCAACATCACACTTACATAATCCTAACATGACACGACAGATATCCAGCAGGCTTGAAAAAAGAGAGGCTAGCTCTCCCCACGAATCTCATTTGGCTAAGCAGGCAAGGCAGTGAAAAGTGGCATAGAAATGGCGGGGGACCAGCTTGCAGGCAGCAGACTAGTGGTCAGATTAGCTGGCGGGTAGAAGTAAATTGTCACAGCCTACCCAGAGGGTGACGTAGTCCTACATGGCCAAAACCTTAACAATTATATACGCTTAACCATCTGACCCATTAGACTCTCTTGAGGAATTTAACCGAAGGAAATAATTACATGTGTAGACAAAGATTGACATCATGGCGTCACTTATAATAGTAATAGACTGGAAACAACGTGGATGGCCAGGAATAGGAGGGTCATTTAAATAAACTGTGGCACAGTCCGTATTAGCAGAAGCGAAACAGCCCCATGCTGTCAGAGTCTTGATGCAACCCTGAAAAGATGTAATCTCCGTATTTAAAAAAACCTACAAAATTGTATATGTAGTTTGAGCCCACTAATACACAGGGTCCCTGGGAAGACAGAAATGCAGGAAAGACCCTTCTGCATGCACATCCTATCCCTCCTTCAAAGTCATTCATTTAGTCACTCAACAAACATAAGCTAAGGATGGACTTACATGCCACATGCTAGGGATACAGAAGGACGCAAATGTGATATCATCCCTTCTTTGGCCAAGTTCACTTCCTTCAGGGAGATCTCTCTGATTATACCAGTCCAGACTGAGGTTCCTCTTTCTTGATCCCTGGTAGTCCCCCTAGAACTTATGAAGGATGATAGCAGCAATTTCCCAAGGCATCAGTTAACTTCCTTACATGCAGGATATTGTCTCATACTTACAGCATCCCTGGAGAGTAAATGCTAGGATTGATCTCCATTTCCCAGATGAGAAAACTGAGGCTCAGACAGAATAAAATACTTGTTCAGACTCACACATCACCACATGACCAAGCAGGGACTCAACACACGCCTGTCCGACACCAGACCCTACGCCCTTAATTAAGTGCCGTGTTCGTGCCAAACAAACACTTAAGGACTTGCTTGGGGCCGGCACAAGGCACCTGTCCGCGCTCCCAAGACCCTTTTCTGACTCCTCCTGACACAGCTGGACCCTCCTCTTCTCTGCCCCCAGTGCACATAATTCAGTCACCGTAACAGCCTGTCTCCTACCATGATCCCCAGTGTGGAGAGGGGGAGACCTCTGACCATCCTAAATTGCACGTCTAGTTACCATAAATGGTTCGTGCCAGTAGCAAATGGGATTCTCCAAGGAGCCCCATGCCTTCTGGATAGTGCTATCCATGCACAAGGTTAGAAGGACATAGACTAGACCATCATTCCAGAAGATGAGTGTCAGAATTGCTAGCTACAGCCTAACAGTTCCTAAGGACAGGGCACCCCATCTGTCTCTTATGTCCCTCACACAGGGTCTGGCACAGGATAAATACCAAATAAAAAGTGGCTACATGAATGAATGAATGAATGAATGAATGGAAAGGGGCACCATTTTTGCCAGCCATTTATCTCCTGGATGAAAGGTTCTTCCTCTGGGCTGGATGCCTACAGTTTGCTGAGTCTTATACCATCATTACCACACCCAGGAAACTGCAAAGAATTTGGGCAGATATTCAGGCCACGCGTGCACTCACGGCCCCTCTCATGGCCCCAACCACATGGAAGAGGAGTCTTGGAGAAGGAGATGAGGAGTGAAGGCTGCATATCCCCTGCCCGAGCTGATGCTTCTAAAGCTGCAGCCCCACTGCTCACTCAGACAGCAAACCCAGGAACCTCGCACCAGCCCTCTCGAGCACAGGAACCAAAGAGAAAAAGCCTCAGGGGACACAAGTCTGGCTGCATTTGAAAATGCCTACTGGTTTTTCCGGGAAACCAGATAAGTTCCAGAGGGTACTTTTCATGAGCATTTGTATGCCATTCTCAAGCTAACCTGGAGGGGCAGCAAAACAAGATCGTTTCTCCTCATCGACATATCCTGATAGACCCCTAATTCATTGCAGGAAAAGGAAGCAGAGCAGCCTCTCTCTCTTCCTGTAAAATGTTTATAAGGATAAAAGGGGATTGAAACACATGAAAGGGGGCCGCTGGATGGCTCAGTCGGCTAAGTGTCCGACTTTGGCTCAGGTCATGACCTCTCGGTTCGTGGGTTCGAGCTCCGTGTCAGGCTCTGCACTGGCAGTGATATTCTTTCTCTCCCTCTCTCTCTGCCCCTCCCTCGCTCTCTCAAAATAAATAATTTTTTTTTTTTAAACTTAAAAAAGGGGCGCCTGGGTGGCTCAGTCGGTTAAGCGTCCGACTTCAGCTCAGGTCACGATCTCACGGTCTGTGAGTTCGAGCCCCGCGTCAGGCTCTGGGCTGATGGCTCGGAGCCTGGAGCCTGCTTCCGATTCTGTGTCTCCCTCTCTCTCTGCCCCTCCCCCGTTCATGCTCTGTCTCTCTCTGTCTCAAAAATAAATAAACGTTAAAAAAAAAAAAAAACTTAAAAAAAAAAAAAAAGAAAGAAACCCGTGGAAGGACCCAGCACAGAGCTCAGCAGCTAGAAAGCAATTCAGCAAATGTCTGTTCCATCTGAAGGCAACAACAATCACCACGAACACGCCAATGTTATCCGGAAGAAATACCACTTTCCAGTCTAGCAGGATAACATTTATCAGCCCGTCCCTCTCAAAACACTAGAAAGAACGGATGCAGGACAAGAAAGTTTTGAAGGAAGAAGGGGGAAAATTAGGGATCGTGAGGGGTTTTCTCAGACATCAGGCCAAAGTGGTCCCCAAGAAGAGAAGATATGGGTACTGGACACACAGAAGGGAGTAAAAGGGATACAGACAAGGAATAAAAGAAGCAAAGACATAGTAAAGGAAGGTTGTGCTAATTTCACTGACGACCTCTGAGCACAGCGAACAACGTGAGATGCAGCGTCAGAAGACCTGGGCAATAACCAGCACGTATTTGGGGAGATCCTCAACGGGATCTCACGGAATCCAGCGTCCAGCCTCCCAGCCACCATCACCTCTCACCTGGACAACAGCAGTCGCCTCCGCCAGCGAATGCCATCTCTCTACAATACATTCGCTGCACGTGACCAGTGGTATAGCCCGAAAATCAAACCAGGACCTACCATCCCTTCCCTTGAAACCCTCTCTGGGCTCTCCCCATTGCACTTTTTTTTTTTAAAGGTTTTACCTAGCCCCCCTCTCCTCTTTTGCCCTGTCTCCTACCACCCTCCCTTTTCTCACTACGCTCCAGCCTCAGGCCTTTGCTCTGTTATCAAACACCTAAGCTTGTCTCACCTCAGGCCCTTTGCACCAGCCATTCCTTCTGCTGGACTGGACTTCCTCCTGTTCTTTGCACGGTGAGTTCTCTTTTTGTCATTCATGTCCTAGCTTAGGTCACCTCCTCAGAGAGGCCTTCTCTGATCACTTCTCTGATCAATGAGGCCTCGCTCGTTGCCTATCTTAGTTTTCTGCATAAGTCGCCACTTAATGGTTTACTATTTATTCAGAGAGATGGATAGAGTCTGTTTCTCTTACTACAACATAAGTTCCATGAGATCAGACACCTAATACTCTGGCACAGCCATATCCCAGGGCCTAGAGTAGTGTCTAATATACAACAGGCGCTCAACAAAAATTTATTGGATGGATGGGTGACAGATGTATCCAAAACCAAGATATGAAATTTAGCCAGACCTCATATGATATGGCAGATGTCCATCATAAGCCAAGTTTTCTCCGTGTCTCTGAGAGGCCCCAGGGTATTTCTTTGCTCTGCTTGCCTATCTCTTGACTCTTTCTTTCTTTTAAAGTACCCTTTTTACGGGCTCTGTGCTGACAGCTCAGAGCTGGGAGCCTGCTTCAGATTCTGTGTCTCCCTCTCTCTCTGCCCCTCCCCTGCTTGCACTCTCTCTGTCTCTGTCTTTCTCAAAAATAAGCATTAAAAAATTTTAAGACCCTTTTTATTTTGTAATGATATCAGATTTACAGAAAAGCTGAGTCCCCCATACCCTCTGTTCATCTTCTCCTAATGTTAACATCTTACATTACCATGGTACCTTTGTCGAAACTAAGAAATCAGCGTTGGTACAATACCGTTAACTGACTTCCTTTGGATTTCGCTAATAGCTTTTTTGGTTGCTCTAGGCTCTGACGTTGCCTGCAGCCATCACATCTCTTAGTGTCCTCCAATCTGTGACAGTTCCTCAGTCTTTCCTCGTTTCATGACCTTGACACTTTTGAGGAGTACTGGTCAGGTGTTTTGTGGAATGCCCCCAACCCCCCCCAGTTTGAGCTTGTCTGATAATTCTCAGGATTAGGCTGGAGTTGTGGATTTGGGGGGAAGACTCCCATGGAGGTGAATGCCCTTCTCATCACCTCCCATCGATGGGGGGGGGGGATGGGGAGGGAGTCCATAATGTCAACGTGACTAAGTCTCTTTTCCAGCCGCATTCTTCAGATTTGCAATGATCTGAGTCTTTCTGGCCAGCATGGCTGTCCCTCTACCATCTGAGCACAGGCTCTGTCACTCTGGATTCATCGGCTCAGCAGTGCCCCTGGGTGGGGGGCAGGGTCACACCAGACAAACAGAGAGAACCAGAGGGGCAGCAGGTTCTTTTGCGGGGGGGGGGGGGGGGGTTGGTTTCCTACAGCCGCTGTGACAAATTACCACCAACTGGATGGCCCGAACAACAGATCGACTCCCCTACGGCTCTGAAGGCTGGAAGTCCAAAATCAAGGTGTCGTGAGAGGGCCACGCTCTCTCTTGAAGGCCAGAGGGAAGAGTCTGCTCCATGCCTCGTTTCTAGCTTCTGGTGCCTGCCGACAGACCTTGGTAACCCTGGCCGGGTGCACTGCTCCCGACATCACATGGCCTCCCCCTATCTCTTCTGCCTCTGTATCTTCCTCTCTTCCTCCAGTAAGAACACCAGCATATTGGATTTAGGGCCCACCCACCCTAACCCAGTATGACCTCATCTTAACCTAACTAATTATATCTGCAAAGACCCTATTTCTAAATAAGGTTACGTTCTGAGGTTCCATGTGGGCACGAACTGGGTCGGGGGCGGGGGGGGGTGGTGGAAGCTAGTCAACCCGGCGCAGAGCGGGTACGATAGATAGGGAGGCAACGGTCAGGCTCTGAGTCCGAGCTCTTCGCTGACTAGCGGAGAGGAGCTGCCTTGGACAAATCCTCACCTCTCCTTCCTTACCTTTCCCATCTGTAAAATAGGAGAAGGTGGTGATAATATTGTTTGCAGAACAGGAATCAACTAAGCTGAGAACTATTACAGCACCTTTTAATCTATCACGTACTTCGTAACTACTTCATAACTACGAGGTATTGTCAGTGGAAGCCGTGAGAATGCCTTGCAGGCTTCCAGCTACAGGAAGCTTAATGAACCAAGGGCCCCAGATGCATCACTCTCACATCCATCCGTGCAAACGAGGCCACACTTCCCATGGGCCGCTCCCAGCCAATGACTGAGTGCAGCAGGGATACTAAACGAGGTCTGATCCGGGGGGAACAAGGCCCTCCTCTGGCAGCGGGAGGACTCCTGGCACCTTGCTGGAGCTTCCTGAGACTGCAGGGTGGTGGGGAGGCGGTCTAAGACACGCCCACCCAACCTTCCCTTCCTCTCCTCTTCACTCAGGGTCTGATGGCTCTCCAAGGCTTCCTGGTGCCCTTCCTATTTTCTCCCATAGATGTTTCCCCTAATTAAATCCTTGCACATTTAATCCCAGACGCCTGTTGGGAGGACCTGAACCAGTACATCATCCCAGAAATCATCGGTCGCCTTTGCCCAATCAGTACATTTATGCCTGCTCCTGATTACCCTTTGAGTAAATCACACACTCACCCCCATCGTTGATCTGTGAGGTCTGAGTGGAGCTGATGCCTCCCACTACTCCAGGGGCTGGTATATGCCCAAGCCTGACCAATCCTTCTATTGGATTGGCCACGAGGCCAGTGTTTGGTGCAGGGAAGGGCATGCGACTCGACGCAAGCTATTGGATCCCTATTAGAAACTTTGCTACTGCTTTTAGGAAGGAGGTGTATCTTTTCCAACGGGGCTGCTAAGCTGGTAGAATGTAAGTCTGGAGCTGCTGAAGAGCATCTTTGCCCCCCCGCCTCCAGCCTGAGACTGAAAATCTATGTATGCAAAAGAGAGAGGGATGTGAGAAATTGGTTCCTGATACCATTATCTTAGCACCTGGATCCAGCCATGCCTGAAGCTCTTACACTTATCCATAATGTATGTCAGTACATTCCCTTTTTTTTTTCTTTTAGCCTATTTGAGTTGAGTGTTCCAACTAAAAAAATTAAATCCATAATTTTCCCGACATGATTCTTCACAGTGAGGGGCAGAGATTGTGGCTTTGGGAGAAGAACTACAAAGTCAAGTAAACATCAAGGATGGACAAAATGGATTCTTTTAATTCAATGTGTGAACTACTTTCAGAGTGTCGGAAGGATTAAAGAGAAAAAAGAAACAACCAAAGAAGCATCAGTGGGAGCCAGTTTGGCTTTAGGCTGCTTTTTAAAGAAAGCCTCTCCACAATTAGGATTTCCAAATATAATCCCTCTCTCGTTCGACAGAACCCAGTACCTAGACAGCTACTTCTAAAAATAAGAGAAATAAAATCTGTTTTCTGATGAATCACAAACACATTTCATCTCTGGTTCTTCTTCTGTTTGGGAATGAAACTCAGAAGAAGGTGTTTCCCTTCTTTTAAAACATTAAAATTTGTGGGGATTTCTATCAATAAATTCGTTCTGCTCTTCACCCTAAACAGATTATTATTATTATTATTATTTTTTTTGCAAATGCTCCAATTTGGAGGGAAGGCTGATATCAGGCCCATAATATCAACCACTGTTGAGGCTGATCCTACATAGTGAAAAACATCTTGGCCAACCGTTTGCTTGGCAAGAGACAAGAACCCTAACAAAACCAAGACTCAAGAATCCTTTTTCTCTTAGCTAAACATAAGAGCACTCACCCAGCTGAGGGACTGTGAGCAGAGCTACAGAATTTAGCAAAACTGTGGCCTGTGAGGCATTTCTAATTCAAGGCTCAGTCTCTCTCCTTTGGAAATAAAAATACATAATAAACCATTAATGTTTAACTGCAGGCACCATTAATTAACATGAGGAGCCCAAACCTGACTATGCAATTAATTCCCCTTTGCTGAGTAAATGCAAATGGCAAATGGAAAGAAAGTCTGTCTCCTATCAGGACCCTTCTGCCCCTGTTTCAGATGCGTCTCCGTCCACGGCATGGTTTTGATGACAAAAAGGCAAAGGCACCTACATTTTCTTTAAATAGATTTCTGCCCTGGCTGCCTTGACAGCTAATGGCCAAAGGATGCTAACACACTGTGGCATCTGTGTTCACCAAATCAAGGAAGTTTTCCATCAACTGACTCGCTCCTTTATTCAGAGGAAAAGCAATCAGGCATGCAGAAGCAATGCTTACTAGGGGATTTGAACCTCTGAGCTGCACTGAGCAGATGCCCAGGGATGAAGAGGACTGAAATCAATAATAATAACAGCCTTAATGATCATAGCAACAGCAGCAGTGGTAATGGCTATTATTTACTGAACACCTTCTGCAAGCCTGGCTCAAAGTCACCATTTTATACGCATAATTTCGCCAAATTCTCGTAATTAACTCTAAGAAGTGGGTGCTAATGTTACTCTGCATAGCAACATGACTGCAGCAGATTGGTTGCCAACGTGGCCCTAATTCCTCCTTCCCCTGTACCCACAGCTTTTGCAATGTGACTTCACAATGCAAGGTGATTCTGCAGCTCTGTCCTTCAAGAGATGAAGTCCATTTCTCTGCTCCTGAAATCAGGCCGGCCTGTGTCTTGCTTTGGCCAACAGGATGCCAAGATTCTGGACTTCAAGGGGACCTTGCAACTTCTACCTCCTCTCTTGAACTCCTGCCCAATAACAAGCCCAAACTAGCCTGCTGGAAGATGAGACGCTTCATGAGACAGGCTCTCTTTACCCAGCCAGCTCCCAGAGACCCACAGCCCCTAAGCAAGCCCAGAAAGATTAATCAGGCTCTGTCCAACTTGGCATTTCCACCCAGGCATCCCACAGACTAGTGCGCAGTAATAAATGTTTATTGTTATGTGGCACTGAGGTTTTGCGGTTGTTTCTTATATATCATTACTGTAAAAATAGACTGATACAACAAGGAAACAAAGTCATGGAGAGATTAAAGTGACTTCCTAGGGGTGCTTGGGTGGCTCAGTCGGCTAAGCATCGACTCCATTTCTCACGGTTTGTGGGATCGAGCCCTGCATGGGCCTCCATGCTGACAGTGCGGAGCCTGCTTGGGACTCTCTATCTCCCTCTCTCTCTCTCTGCCCCTCCCCCACTCATTCTCCCTCTCTGTCTCTGTCTCTCTCTCTCTCTCTCTATCAAAACAAACTTTAAAAAAATAAAGTGACTTCCTAGCAAATTTCTTATCTCATAGTAGGTATTCAACAAATATTAGCTGAATGAGCAAATAAGTGAATAAATGAGTTAGAAACAAAGTCTAGGCCTGTCCGACAGGACAGTGTGAGAATTTGACTAATAGGCTAGACCAGAATGTACATTTCTATCCTAGGTGTGCTCTCTTTCAGAATCACCCAACACAGTACTGGCTCGATAAATGACCCTTTCCCTTCTTTTGTCTGCCACCCTTGATTTCTCCCCAACCAATTTAACTCAATCCCTGCCCTATTAGAAAGTCCATAGAGAAGAGGAAATGCAGTAAGTGAAAAAAAAAATGTGTTTGACACAATTATAATTCATTCCTGGAAAATGAATAGATTTCTGTTGAACCCTTCTCTGTTCTTATGTGTTCGCTATAGCTGGGTTCTGCCCACATGCCCCATGTTTAATCTCTATCTTTTAATTGGCAAGTTTAAACCATTTATATTTATTGTGATTACTGATCTATTTGAATTTCACTCTATCTCACTTTGCACTCTTTGTTTACCCTGCTTTTTGCATGGTTCTCACTCTGCCTTTCCTGGTGTTCTGTTTCTCCCAGTGCTAGTAGGGAGGTCTGTTAGAAGGTCTGGGGGAAACAATAAAGTATCCCCTAAACTAAGAAGGCACTTTCAGACTGGAAAATGAAGGAGGTGATGCCATATAGTTTACAGAGGTTTATTCAAGGTAACTTGCTGACAGAAGGGACAGGTTGGAGAATGATCCACAGCAGCTGCATAGCTATTCTCTGTAAAGTCTGGACCTTAGTCCACAGATTTATAGAGTGAGGGGACATGCAGAAGGGCTTGTAGTCAGATCAAAGGGTTCGCATGCACCCAACTGGCAGCTAACCTTTACTTAGATCTTGTGGTCCCACCTGTGCATCAGGATGGCAACTAACCTTTACTTAGACCTGTGCATCAGGAAGGGGCAAGGCTGTTGTCTCCAAGAGATTCATGGGAGGCCAAAACAAGTCTCCTCCAATCCCAGCCTTGGTGGGCATTTCTAAGGTATTAATCTCCACGGTGCCTGGAACACGTAGCCCCAAGAGAGGTCATCAAGCTAACGTGAACAAGATGGAGGGAGTCAGCACTTGTACAAAGCTGTATTTTCTTCCTATTCTTTCAGTGTTTGTCTTCCATTTTTCTAACATGCATATGTGACTTCGTCTAAAATGAATCCACTTCTCTACCCTCCTTCAAGGTAATACCTTAAAATAGTTTCATTCTAACCCCTGCCTACTGTCTTACACATCTTGCACTGTTTTTTCTCTGCCCCTCGAAGTAGTCACTGTATCCCCAGAACCCCGCACCTGGCACACTCTACAAATAGATACTTATCATTTACTTGTTCTGACCCCTTATACATACACTATATTCCCGGGGCACCCAGGTGGCTCAGTTGGTTAAGCCTCCGACTTCAGCTCAGGTCATGATCTCATGGTTCATGGGTTCGAGCCCCACATGGGCTCTGTGCTGACAGCTCAGAGCCTGGAGCCTGCTTTGGATTCTGTGTCTCCCTCTCTCTCTGCCCCTCCCCTGTTCACACTGTCTCTCTCTGTCTCTCAAAAATAAATACATGTAAAAAAATTTTTTTTAATTAAAAAAATTTTTTTTAATTAAAAAAAAAATATATATATATATACTGTATTTCTCATTCAACTCTATATTCTTCAAAGGATTTTCACTCTCATCAACCCAAACTCAGCAAGGTAAGCAGTGGAAATATTATGATCAGGATACAAGGCTGAGAAGCTCAGTGTCTTAGAAGGGTAACAAGCCAGAGAGAGGGAGCCCTAGAGGGGGAAGCCAGTTCTCCAGACTCTCAGCTCAGTGCTCTCAGAAGTCTCCAGGACATTGGCAGCTGAACCAGATTTAGTGTTCCCTCTCCACAAATATTTTGTGCACATATAATCATTGTAACACTTTTTATGCCAGTGACAGTCTGCAAACTTGTCTCTCATGCCCGAGAGAGTTCTCTGTTAGTTCCAAACTCTTGGCCCTTATTCAAATTTTTTTAATACAAAATATCTATTTATCTGTATCTCTAAATCTTTTGTATCTATCAAGACAGATTTTTTTCACAGCTTGTCTGTTTCCTTTCTCAGGCACTCCATTCCATATATATCTCTGCAGCCTTGCCCTTCCTGGTGCCTTTCTTTCAAAGCCGATGTGTTCCTTGATTTTCCTTCCCAGCAGCCTCAGCCATTCCCCGCCCGCCCCCCCCCCCCCCCCCCCGCCGTCTGCCCCCACCCCACCTCTCCTTTCACTGTGACCCGGTGGTGATGTGGACAATGAAATGTTTCCATCCACTGGTGCCAGGAAATGAAGGGGGATTCTGTGGGATGCTGAATATCAACTTTAATTAAAAAAAAAAAAAAACAAAACCAAAAACCAAAACAAAACAAAAAACCCACCCTATCTACCTGCTGTAAAGAGCTTTAATCTTTCTCTTCAGTGGATTGAAACACTTCAAAGTAGTGAATGAAAACTCATTTAATCTCTCCGTTCAAGTATGTTCCATCAGCCTATAGATTATTAAAAGAAAAAAAAAGACAGTGCTGAATGTGAGAAAAAAATAAATAAACTCAATTTGTGCTAGCAATCAAAATTTCAAAGCTGGGGTCAGGTCTCATAATGGAAAAGGAGAGGGAGCTCATTTTCACACCAGGGAACCAATTCCACTGTCATTATATTTTACTTCCTTTTGCTTCGGCAAAGCCCCGTCCCTCAACAAAAGGCCTTACTCATTATCTCCTCCCCGTTAGATTTCTGTACAAGCCTAGGAGAACGGTGTCCTAAATGACAGCAAGAGCTAACACTGATCGAGCACTTACCACGTGTCACCCGCTAATCTAAGGATCTGACATGTTATATAACCCGCTCGATGCCCTATGAGTCTATGCAGGGGGCACCTCCAGTGTTCCCACTTTCCAGATGAGGACACTGAGGCACAGAGAGGCAACCTACCTAAGGGGTGGAAGAGGCAGGATTTAAACCCAAGCACTCTGGCTCTGGCACTCCACGGCCTCTCATGGCCGTACCACTACTGTCCCTTGAGATAACTCACTGTCCGAGGTGTCCTGCTGCTCCTCATCCACCCTGCTCAGTAGACCCGGGCACATGGGAACTGACGTGTGCACATCGCAACTCTGGGCTCCCTTGTGCACTGGGTTCACCGGTGGAAGGTTCTGACAGGAGATCAGAGGATGAGGGAAAAAGAGACGTTGGGGTCTTTAGTCCCACGCCCCCTCCCTGCAGGGTCACCACCGGCCGGTCAATCCCCTTGGCCAAATGCCACACAGCCCTTGTCAGGTGGCCATCTGCACAACTTGCTATCTCAAGGTCCACAGAACTTTTCTCTCCCCTCGCCCCCTTCAAAATACTCCTGCTGGTTCAAGCTCCTGGCCTGATGTGCAATGTGGCACATTCCCTGAACCCTGCCTCCGTCCTTGTAAACAGGCCTTTCCTCCTCTGCAGACCCTCCGGGTTGAGTGCTCCTCTGTTCCTGCCAGGCCCCTGGCTGATTCGCCCGCCGAGGACAGTTCATCAGAGTTTCCTCAGACCATCACTTCACGGATGGCAAAGAGCGTCAGTCACCAGAGGGAGAAGGATTATTTAGTACCCTTACAAAATGGCCAGGGGTCCATCGGTACCTCTCCCGAGACGGAATGAAATCCTCCAAGTCGCTCTTTCTAGAACTATCTATGGAGTGCCTTCTAGATATTAGACACTGCCCGGGGGGATACACCTATGGGTGGGACAACCAGGGTCCTTCCTGGAGGAAGTGCAAACGTTACAGGGAGATTCAGGTCCAACCCAGAGCAAACGAGACACAGAACGGTA
Source organism: Herpailurus yagouaroundi (assembly GCF_014898765.1). NCBI lineage: Eukaryota > Metazoa > Chordata > Mammalia > Carnivora > Felidae > Herpailurus > Herpailurus yagouaroundi. The sequence goes on from NW_024412422.1 coordinate 10,244,963, forward strand.
CTGTGGCTGTGGACGGTGAGAGGGGGGAAGGGCTTCTGACCGAGAGGCCTGGGAAGATGAGCCACACTTAAACCTGAACAGGGAGAGGCCACGGCCACGCAGCAGGTGTGTGCGTTGGGAGCGTAGCGTTCCAGGGGAAACCGTGCTCTGGAAGGCGCAGAGGTGGGAAGGACGGCAAAGGTGGTGGGCATTTCGGACTGGGCGGGGGGGGTCCCGCTGTGGGGGGGGGGGGGCTCAGAAAAGCAGGGAAGGGGCATTTTCTTCATTGCGACAACCAGGAGGGCACTCGTGGCGTGCTGCGTCAAGGCTTCTGAGTGGCCGGAAGGGGCAGGACAGCCCCTCACCGTGAGGACTGCTCGGCCCTGAGCGGGAGCAGCTCCCTCCGGTGAAGTGGAGTCAGCAGCTACACCAGCCCTCCGCGGCCCTCCGAGAAGCCTGTCTACACCAGCCCGCGTCTGACAGGAGGTGCCACGGGCCTGGGAGATGGGAGGGAGAAGGGCTGAAGGGGGTTTGCCTCCCGCTTCTCTCAGGGGACAGCAGCAGAGAGAAGGAAAGGAGGACTGGGTGGCGGCAAGAGAGGAGATGTTCTTCTTTTAAATTTCAGAGCCAGAGAAGATCATTCTAGAAAGTAGCTGCCATGGCTCAGTCGGTTAAGCGTCCAATTCCTGATTTCGGCTCGGGCCACGGTCTCGTGGTTCGTGAGTTCGAGTCCCACACTGGGATTCTCTCGCTCCCTCTCTCTTACCCTCCCCTGCTCGTGCTCTCTCTCTTTCTCAAAATAAATACACTTACAAAGAAATCACTTGCAGAACAGTGCTTTTCAGACTCCAAGCCAAGACCCACCGTGAGAACTGCGTTTTACCTCCCAACCCGGTTCTCATCCACGCAGGCACACAGATGTGCGAGTGAAGCAAAAGTTGCAACACTCTTAGCCATCGGTGTGGTTCTGTCTTATTCTGTGCTGATTTCTACCCGCTAACTTGACCGGAACACTCCCTAAACAGATCTCACTTCTTGGTGTGAAAAACAATACTGAAGACACAGCCAGGGGAGAGTATTGTTTCTTACTGTCATTACTTATTTTTATTCTTTTTCTTTATTTTTATCGAAGTGGAGTTGACACGCGGCGTTACATTGGTTTCAGGTGTGCGACGTAGTCATGTGACGACGCCACACGTCATGCTCTGCTCACCTGTTGACAGACAGCTATTACTATCCCGTTGACTATATTCCCTACGCTGGCCTTTCATCCCCGGGACTTTTTCCTTCCATGCCTAGAAGCCTGTGTCTCCCTTCACCTATTTTGCCCGTTCGGCCGCCTCCTCCCCTCCGGCAACCACCGGTTTGTTCTCTGTCATTACGAGGGTTTTTTTTATTTATTTATTTTGGGGAGAGCGCAAGCGAGGGAGGGGCAGAGAGAGGGGGACAGAGGATTCCAAGCAGGTTCTGCACAGACAGCGGTGAGCCCAACGTGGGGCTTGAACTCATGAACCGCGAGATCATGACCCGAGCGGAAGGTGGATGCTCAACTGACCGAGCCACCCAGGCGCCCCTGTAATTACGAGAGTATTTTAAAGACAACAAATGTGATGACACATTGTGCTGACGAGCATGTGGGGAAATGAGCACTTTCATATACTATTAGTGGCAGCAAGAATTTATGGAATTCCAGTAGTGGGCCATTTGGCAGTCCTTACCAATATTTTAAATGCACAGGCCTCTGACGCAGCAATTTCACTTCCAGGAACTTCTTACATATTTATTCACACATGTGCCCAAAGATGGATGTGAGAGAATGCTCGCTGCACCGTTGTTTGTAGTGACACCAGGTGGCAAGCGACACAAACGTCCAATAGGACACTGATACAGTAACTTCTGGGACATCCTTACGGAATTCTAAGCAACCATGAAAATACATGAGGCAGGTTTGGAGGAACTACCATGGAAGAAGGTCCAAGATGTAGCACAGAGTTGAAAAAGCAAGGGGTATAGGCTGATAATTGTTGAGCTGAGTGATGAGTACAGAGGGATTTACTGTATTCTTCTCTCTACTTCTGTATATGTTTGAATTTTGCCGTGGTTAAAAAGGTAAAAAAGACAAGTGCCCAAACTATGTTCAACCTGCTACCGTTTGTGTTTAAGCCCATTTGCTTTAACAGACAGGAGGATCCACAAGAGACCGGAGGCAGCACGAGTCTCTGGAAAGAGACCTAGGGAACAGATGTGGGAGGGAGATTTTTAGCCTTATATGCGTTCTACTCTTTTACTTTATAGCCACAGGTACCTTTTATCTATGTGTGTCTGTGTAAGTAAAAAGAAGACAAAAATAAAACTGATTTACTAACCTCAACAAGGATAAACACCATGCTACCTGAACCCAAAATAATCCAGGATTTCATCTGAAAATCAAACAGGCGAATTCACGACACAGCTCGTACTCCTAACCCTGACCCCCCGCCCCCCCCACTACTCCCCACCGCATCACGACCTTTGGGGGTTTCCTGGGCAAACGGCTCAAAAATGGAACCCAAGTGTTTCCACCCAAGTGTTGTCTCCTTGAATTGATTCGGAGAAAAGATGGGTCCACGGGGGACCCTGATTACACCCAGATTATAACCGGAAATGATTTCAAGTTTAACTTGTTCGGTTCCCTCACTTTCAGAATGCCAGATGACGATACAGCCATCCCATTTCTCAGTATCTACCTGAGAGAAGAGGCCTGAACCGGGGTCTTCACCCCAGCATGGTTTATAACAGGGAAAAACTAAAAACAGCCTAGATGCTCATCAATAAGAAAATGGCTGTGTAATGACACATCTGTATCATGGAATACGCTTATGGACTGAATGTTTGTGTCCTCCCCACCCCCCACCCCTCTAACCCTACCGAATTCACAGTCCGGAGGCCTGACCCCCAATGTGATGGTATTAGGACAAAGGCTAAGGGAGGTAATTAGGTTTAGATGAGGTCATGAGGGCCCCCATGCTGGGATCAGTGGCTTTGTAAGAGTGTTCTTTCTTTGTTTGTTCTCCATTCTCATTTTCCCTTTCTTCCCCTCTCTCTTCCTTCCCCCCACCCCTACCCCCACTGTGAGGACACAGAGAGAAGTCAGAAAGAGGGCCTCACCCAGAACCAAAACAGCTGGCACCTTGATCTTGGCCTTCCTAGTCTCCAGAACTGTGAGATATAAATGCCTGCTATTTAAGCTACCCAGTCTATGGGCATTTTGTGATGGAAACTCAAGCTGACTCATAGAAATAGCATGAAGCTATTTAAAAATGTAAGAATCAGGGCACCTGGGTGGCTCAGCCGGTTAAGCATTTGACTTCAGCTCAGGTCATGATTTTGCAGTCCATGAGTTCAAGCCCCGCGTCGGGCTCTGTGCTGACAGCTCAGAGCCTGGAGCCTGCTTCGGATTCTGTGTCTCCCTCTCTCTCTGCCATCCTCCCCACCGCCCCCACTCATGCTCGTGCTCTCTCTTGCTCTCTCTCTCTCTCTCAAAAATAAATAAACATTTAAAAATTGTTTTTAAATATGTACCGACTCGGAAAGAACTCTTAGACACCTTCGGGTGGAAAAAGCAAGTTGTGTTTATGATGTTATAGGATCATACATTTATGTGAAACACACATTCGTATAATAATATATGTAATACAATACACAAATGCACAGAAAATTATCTGGAGACGTAAACGTCTAACAAATGACGGGATACTTCAGGACCACAGAGGAGTCACGGTCAAAGGGGATACTAGCTTTGTCAATTCTTATTTTTTATAAAAAGCTATTTCCGTATTACTTGCGTAATTAAAAACTATTTCGGAACATACCCCTTCCAAGTGTTCAGAGAGGATGGCCTAACCGCAGGCCACACAGCTGGTCAACTCCAGGGCTAATTCTAGAATCCAAGTTGTAAAATCTGCCTGGCAACCTGAGAGTTTTCGTTCCACTGTTAAGCTCTCCGTCTTAATTTTGAAACCAGCAAAAATTACAATCTGCTCAAGAGAGAATAGGGCAGGACTCGCATCCCACCAGACACCAATGAGGAGATAATGTTTTTATGCACTAAACGTAACATGGTTAGATCTCAACAAGGTTAGCTAAGACAATTAATTTCAAAGCTTTACCACTGACAGCAATACACAAATTAGCTTCCGCATCAGCTTTGGGAAACTAATTTCATTACAATGAAGAATTCAGAAGGGCGTTCTGATGCCTTTTTAAAAAGTGAGATGAAACTTCAAAGTGAGAGGAAACTATTTTCTAGAGCAACTTTATAATTATGCCACAAAGACAATATTTACCTCAAAACCCAACACCCAGTAGGGATAAGATAGAAGGAGGAAAGAAGCCTCAAAGAAATGTCAGCTTGAAATCTGCAAGAGACATTTATGAAAGAAAAAACAAAGATTAAAAGTCCCAGCAAGTTTAGTATAAATTATAGCAAGGGCTAGCAATTATTTATTCAGTCAAAAAATAACTGAGTACTGACCGGACCAAGCTCTGTTCTAGGCACTGGGGAGACAGCAGTAAACTAGATGCACAAAAATCCTGCCTTCATGGAACGGATATCCTAGCAATAAACCTAAGTGTTACAATAATCTGGGCAGGTGAATAGGGAGTATCAGGGCAGGAGGTTTTGATGTGAAATACACTGAGTGGTTGGTTGGGGGGGGGGGGTCTCACTGAGAAGGTGACATTGGAGCAAACACCTGAAAGAGGCAAAACAGCGAGCCCAGCAGATATCTGAGGGTAGTTTGTTCCAGGCAGAGGGAGTGGCAAATGCAAAGGTCCTGAGGTAGGGACATAGCTGGTATATGCTTAAGGAGCAGCAGAAGGCTAATATGGCTGAAGCCGAAAGAGCAAGGGGCAAATCTCAGGAGGCAAGATGAGAGAGGAAGCCAGGAGTCAGCTGGTGTGGGGCACCGTAGGCCGTTGTAATGACCTGGGCTTTTACCAAGAGAGATGGGAGCCACAGAAGAGTTTAGAGAGCAAACATGACATGCGCTCACACAGTACTGGGTAGTTGGATGGGGAGCGAGGGAAGAGGTGGAAAGACCAGTTAGGAGGCCACTGTAGTAATGCAGGGAGAAATGGTTCGTGGAGTATTTTCTGTGAGCTGGGGACTTCACAGACCGTATCTTCCGGTTTTATATGTCTTCATTGAGCTATAATGCACATGCCACACAATTCATCATTTTCAAGTGTACAATTCAGTTGTTTTTTTTTTAACACATTCACAGACATATTCAGTTGTGCGACCATCAACACTCTCTAATTCCCGAGCATTTTCATCAACCCAGAAACAACCCTGTGCCCATTAGGAGTCACCCCCCCATTCCTCCTCCCCCACCGCTACCTCTGGAAACCACTGATCTACTTTCTGTCCCTACGGATTTGCTGATTTTGGACCTTTCATAGAAACGGGATCACACAACATGTGGTCTGTCATCTCTGGCTTTTTCCACCCAGCAACACGTTTTCAAGGCTCCTCTGTGCATTCCTTCCTAGGGCTGAAGAATACTACAGGATGTTATTAAATCCCCCACAAAAGCCCTACGAGGACGGTACCATCATCATCACGCCCACTCTTCAGACAGGGAAGGTGCAGCCCAGAGAGGTCCAGTAAGTTGTACAAGGGCAGCCAGCAGAGGGGACGGTCCATCACTGACCTCAGAAGTCTGGCTCTGAGACTCGCCCACCTGACCACTTTGTTAACCGCCTTTCCGAACGAATGGCGGACCTCAGTCAGGCTCCTCATTAGACGGGGGACACGGAGGCCCTGATGTCATAGAGTCTGAGCAAAGCTGTGACCGAAGCTCAGATGCCATGACTTCCTGTTCAGCTGGGGCCCACTTCGGCATGTCCTTGTGGCACCGGTGGGACCCTCTCATTCTGGGTGGAGTCAGGTAAGATAGGGAGAGTGGACCTGGCAGAGGGGAGACCCTGGAGGTGGGGATGGGGGGCGGGAGGGGAATACCAACAGGGCTGCCTTCCCCCACGGCCCAAGTCACAAACATGGGTGCCGCTCAACAAGCATTTATTAAGCTCCTACTGTGCGCAAGAATCTGTGTGAACAGAGGTGACAACATGATGTGGTCCCCGCCCTTAAGAAGTTCACACGGCAGTTGGGGAAACCGTTATGCCAGTGCTACCTCAAAGAAGAGGTTGTGTGTTCCTGTCTGGGCCCCCTTTGCATTACTAGGAACCTGGCACGGCGCTGGGCACACAGCTTTCCTCCAACAGACATTTGCTGGCAAGCATCTACGTACTCAAGATGCCACTCCTCCCCCTTGGCTCTCTCTTATTAACCTTGCTCTCCGCCTTTGGCCTTCCCTGTCACCCCATCCTCTTCCCAGTCTCCCCGAGAATACTTCCCGATGAAGCCTTTCACGTGAATCCTGGTCTCAGGTCTGCTTTTGGGAGCCACCCAGGCCAGGAGATGAGCTGGAAAGTTACGCGACAATCGCCATCACCGATGTTAACCGAACACTTACTAGGCACCAAGAAGTCAGTTATTACAAGCACTGCACCTGTATGAACTCGTTTACAGCACGGCTAAGAGGCAGGTGCTATTACGACACCCCCTTTGCAGATGAGGAAAACAAGTCCCAGGGAGTGGTGGCTGCACAGTCAGTGATGGCCGAGCGACGATTTGAACCCCATCTGTTCCAAGCCTGGGCTCTTGACCGCTCTACGATCCGCTGCCCTTTGGGTGGGCTTGGGGAACAAAGCTGCCATTTGGGAGGCCAGGCGCCACAGGCAAGGTGGCATCTAGGTATAGAGAGAAAAAGAAAACTGGGAAAAGCACTGGGGGAAGAAGGGCAAGAGGAACGTGCCAGAAGGCATCGTGAGTCTTTGGCGGCAATGAAGCCCAGCCATGGTTCTTGCCCCTGAGTTCTAAAAGACTTGCCCGATTCCCTACAACCCCCTTCGTTTTTATCTGAGCTGCCTTGAATGAATTTCTGTTCCTTGGAACTGAGTTAATTCCTATATTCCTATATTAATTCCTGAATTAAGTCCTATATCCAGGCACTGTGGGTAGTAAGACATGGTGTGGTTCCCACCCTTGCAAAGGCCTACGGTCGGCTTCAGTGCGAGGATCTCGGATTGGGTTTGTTTGTTTTATCAATCTTTTTTTTAATGTTTATTTATTTTGAGAGAGAGAGAGAGAAAGAGAGCACAAGCAGGGGAGGGGCAGAGAGAGAGGGAGAGAGAGAATCCCAAGCAGGCTCTGCACCGTCAGCACAGAGCCTGATGTGGGGCTTGATCTCATGAACCATGAGATCAAGACCTGAGCAGAAAACAATAGTCAGATGCTTAACCGACTGAGCCACCCAGGCATCCCTGGGTGGTTTTTGTTTTCGTTTCTTGAGATAATATTTATAGGTTTATATGGTAGGTTACATCACGCATTCCACGAAGCTCTTTACATGCGTTCTTTGTTTTTAATTTGTTTAATATTTTTTGCATGTAATTTATTGTCAAGTTAGCTAACAGACAGTGTATACAGTGTGCTCTTGGCTTCGGAGTAGATTCCAATGATTCACCGCTTACATACAACACCCAGTGCTCATCCCAACAAGTGCCCTCCTCAATACCCATCTCCCCTGTCCCCTGCCCCCCACCATCAACCCTCAGTTTGTTCTCTGTATTTAAGAGTTTCTTATGGTTTGCCTCCCTGTCTGTTTGAAACTATTTTTCCCCTTCCCTTCCCCCATGGTCTTCTGCTTAGTTTCTCAAATTCTCAAAACATGCCTTCTAGGGGGTAGATGCTATAACGAGCTCCATTCTATAGATGAGGAAATGAAGACTCCAATGTTAAGTCCTTTACAAGGTGATGGTGTTAAGGGGCAAAACTAGCCCCTCAGCTTAGGTGTGACAGGCTCTGTGTGCCACAGTCTGAAGTGCTAAGCTTCCCCACGTTGTGTGTTCATGCTCTGCTCGGTGAGGCAAAGTAGGGCTGTGGGGCCTTCACTCGCGCAATTCTACCCTTGTGCTGAGCGGAAATAGTCTCACAAGCCACGCCTAACTTCTCAGAGCCAAAATTGGGGGAAGCTGGCCTTTCTTCTGAAAAACTGGAATTGGGGCATAGCATACAAGAGTAATAACACATACAGTTAAAACATTACACCCGCCTCCTTACCACTTCCATGTTGAATTATCCTTTGACTTCCCACAGATAAGCCTCTCCCTGACTGGCTGGGACCATGCAGACAAGCAGCAGGGATGTCTGATGAATGGAGAACTTTCAGTGAATACAGAGCCTTCAGAGAGAGCTGACTTGTCTCTCTCACACCAGCAGCCGAAAAATTCCTCTCAGAGCAAACCAAAGTCCCTTTGTGCATCAGACAATTCCACAGAGCGAGCATGCTCCCAATGGTTTGACAGTTCGAAATAAAACCCTCTAACAGGTTGGTATCAGTCAGACAACAACCAGGAAAACAGATACCACTCTATTTCAGATGGAATTTAATGCAGGAAATTGGTTATATGGGGGATGGGAAAGGTCAGAAGCTGACAGGGGACGGCAAGACCACCCAGAGATTGGCCATAGCAAAGAGCCACAATTGTCCCTAGGTCTAGATAGACAGAGGGAGGAGGAGGTTATTACTAGAGCTGAGGAACCAGGGTCACAAGGCAAAAGCTGGGACTGTAGGAGATACAGACATTGCAAAAGACAAACGAACAAAAGACTCTCGAAGTAGAGAGAGGTAGGGAAGGAATACCCCAGATTCTCTCTTCCTCCTACCCTCCAATAGCCAGAGTCTCCCACTGGCTGCCCCCAGGCAAAAGTAGGGACCCTAAGAAATGCAGCCCAAAGCACCACCCCCCCCCCATGTTAACAGAACAGGGAAAGAACAGCAATGAATCTGAGGACACACAGGCCCAGAACCACCACAGTGTGTGGCTTTACAAACGCATTCATTCACTCAGTGAACATTTCTTAAACGCCCACCCTGTCCGAGGCACGAAGTCAGGTGTCCAGAACCTACAACACTAAGGATACTCAGCCCCTACCTTGACAGAGAGTTATTTATAATTGTACTAACGGTGAGCTCGTAGCGGAGATGACGTACGACTCAACCTGGGAGGAGCCTTGGATCTGGAGTCCCTTTGCCGAGATGACATTTAAGCTTCATCTCGAAGGATGAGAAGGATCTGCCATGTGTGGAGGGCACCTGTTGTTTTCGTCTGCTCAGTAGCCAATATTCTTCGGGGGATGACCTTTAATCTACCCTCAGTGCCCGTGGTTTCCCACGGGATGAGCACATGGCCCAAATCTGGCCAATCAGCACATTCCATTTTCCTGGCCACAACAGTGGGATGCGGCATGGACACCTGACCGCACTGACCCAATGAGCGGCGATCCTGGCCTCTCCCAAGATCCTTAAGTGACACGGAGCCCTGTGTCTCCTGGTGTTGTTGCAATGCATGGAGGTGAGCCTGGAATGTGGGTGGACATCTTGTCACTAGCAAGAATCAACATACCGAAGGACGAAGGATGAAGCCAACACGAAGGAAAGTGATCTGAAAGAGAAAGTCCTGATGGTATCTTTTGAGTCCTGGGATCCAGCCATTCCTGAAGCCAATAATTATGCAGTTATTTGAAGAAAAGAAAGTGGCTTTCTGCCTCAGCCCTTTTATATTGGGTTTCTGTCACTTGTAATTAAAAAGGCCTTGACTGGCAAGATGAGAAAAGGCAGAGGAAGTAGGGCTTGTGAGGAGAAGCAGGAGGGGGTGGCGTATTCAAGGAACCACAGATAGTTGGGTGTGCCCGGAGGCTAGAAATTTCTAAAAACAGGGGCGCCTGGGTGGCTCAGGCGGTTAAGCGTCATGATCTCTGTGTGGGTCACGATCTCGGGGTTGGTGAGTTCAAGCCCCGCACTGGGCTCTGTGCTGGCAGCTCAGACCCTTGAACATGCTTTGGACTCTGTGTCTCCCTCGCTCTCTGCCCCTCCCCCACTCGCACTTTGTCCCCAGCTTGTGCTCTCTTTCTTTCAAAATAAATAAACATTTAAAAAAATGAAAAGAAAAAAAAAGAATGGGGGCAGAAGGTGTGTCTGAGAAGGTGAATGTGGACCTAAAGAGCCTTGAGGCCTCAGTGGAGGACCCTGAACTTCCTCCCCAGAGCCCAGAGCTTCTACAACTTTCTACTTCTATCTCAAATAATCAGCAGGAGTTCTAAGTACCTCAGGTTATGTCCAGTCTCGTGGTGAGTAAAACACAGAAGGTACCTTCCCTCAGGGGCTTACCATCCAGCTGGGGGATGATGAGGCAAAAGGGAGAAACTATCACTGATGATGTAACTACATGAATATTTATTGGGTATTTACGGTGTGCCAGATACGCACTGTGTCTACGTAGATTTTTTTCATGGAACCCACACACCCCTCCGTGAAGTCGGTGCCATGCCATATTTTATTGATGGTGAAACTAAGGCTCTGAGAGGTTGAGTCACTGGACTGAGGTCACACAGTTTGGGAGTAGAGCTAGAATCTGAACCCAAAGCAGTGTGACTACAGAGCCCACGTTCTAGAACCATTTTGCCGAGCAGGCAACTGACTTGCAGATGGAATGAGAAAAACTGGAAAGGAGGTCAAGATCGAGAGTCTATAACCGAGCTGAAATGGCTCTGCCCCAGGTCTCATCTTGGAAGACAGCCCCAGCGAGGGCACGGCTGTGGGTCACGGGTCTGTGTGGCAAACAGCCTTTGTACCCACCAGTGGGCATCCTCGTGGGCTCGGGGGCCACACGGCCCTGCTGAGGACACAAGTGGAACCCTTGTCGAAGGACACGGAGCTTGAAATGCAAGGAGAAGCAGCAGCAGGCTGCCATTGACCCCACCTATCACGTAATCCCGTCTCGCCTGGATGGTGCCTCTTCTTCCATGGCCGTGACTGCCTCCTGGCAGGTACTGCAACTTGACCTCCCACTGCAGACCTCCCACCCCAGAGTAGGCTGCCCAGGGTGTGTTTGCTTTTTATTTTGGAGAAAGTAGACGGAAGTAGATTCTGAAGGCCACTCATTGCTTACCCGCCACAGTCCCTCACACTCAGAATGTGCATGCGTGTGCTGGCTCACATGCACACACACACACACACACACACACACACACACACACTGCCCCCTGTTGATGTGAATTCTGCCCATCCTTCAAAGCCCCCTGAAATCCGGCCTCCTGTGGTAAGCCTTCCTCGAGCACCCAAACTGGAACCCCCTCTCGTCTCAGAACTCCAAGAACCAGACTCACTTGGAGAAAACCAGGTTCAAAGAGACCACATGGCACAGAAGTGTCAAAAGCCACAACCAGATTCCCAAGTGCCTCATGCTTCTCCCCAGACAGGCTGTCTTCCATGAGATCCAGAGCTCTGATCTTCTGTATCCCGTGGCTGGATACTTTTTGGTGCCTTGAAACACCTTTTAACTGGTGGATGGCAGGTGGCATTTATCATGTCGGTGTTGACTGACTGGGAACAGCCGTCCAGAGTGTCGTGTTGAGAAGGATACAGAGGACCATCACTTCGTGACTGGGGCCAAGGCTGATGACTGACGTCTACCATGGACACAAGAACGGACAGTGACATCATACACGCCAGGCATTTGCCACCTTCTTTTCCTGTCAGAAGCCTCTCCCACGTGTTCCAGGCAGAATCAGCTGCTCCGTGACATGGATTCCCATGTATTCGAGTGCCTTTCCCATTGTGATGTAACCGTCTGTTTGCACGTCTCTCCCGTTAGATAGTGAATTGCATGAGGTCCCCGTCATTTGTGCGTCCGCAGAGCCTCAGTCGGTGCCTTGCCTGAACCAAGCAGATTTGCAATGACTCTGTGAATGTTGCAAAGTTCAGACCTGTTTATGTAATTATAACTTCCCTAGTTTATATCTTTTTAAAATTTGTTTAATGTTTATTTATTTTTGAGAGAGAGAGAGACAGAGCATCAGTGGGGGAAGGATAAAGAGAAAGGGAGACAGAATCCGAAGCAGGCTCCAGGCTCTGAGCTGTCAGCACAGAGCCCCACGCAGGGCTCGAACTCGTGAACCATGAGATCATGACCTGAGCCGAAGTCGGACGCTCAACTGACTGAGCCACCCAGGTGCCCCAACTAGTTTGTATCTTTAAACAACTTTCATGATATCCAACATCATATTGCACATGTTTGGTATTTTCCTACCATGCCTAGCAAGGTGCTGAATTCAAATTTTAATTTAATTTTTAATTTAATTTAATTTAATTTAATTTAACTTAATTTAATTTGCTGTCACTGGTTGAATGCTTACTACATGCAGGTGCCATGGTATGGGCTTCCCATATATTGCTGTATTTATCCCCCATCTGTACCCTGCAATACAGCTATTAATCCTATTTCACAGATGATGACACCGAGGTTTAGAGAGGCTATTCAGCTTGCCCAAGGTCACACAGCTAGTAAGCAGCAGAGGTAAGATTTAAATCTGAGTCTCTGCGACACCAATTTTGGCTGACCGATCACCATGATAATAGAGTAATGGTCAGTGGGGAAGCAGTGAGAATACCTACCTTTAAAATCTGGAAACTGGTGAGGTGGATGCTGGAGGTGTCGTGTTTTAGCTCATTAAATGTGGCACGTCAGCTCAGGCTTCACGGGGTGGCTGCCAAAGTCTGTGCCAGGCCGCCGTGACATGAATGTCCACGCTGCCTGGACATGAGCCTGCTGGGCCAGCCCAACGTGACTCAGCACCTGGAAACATGTGCTTCTTTAAATAGATCCTGCTCTCAGCTGGTTCTCGGGGCTGATCAATGCCTTACCTGTCACTGGAGGGCAGCAGCCTGGGGCTTGTTAAGCTGCTGTGCTGGGGTGAAGCAGAGGGACATAAGGGGCAGTGGAGGAAGGTCGTTGGTGGCTGTGACCCTGCCAGAGAGTTAAGAGAATGACCAGGTGAGACAACATCCAGGGGGTGGGGGGGGGTTGTCTGCACCCATCCCCCCAAACCGGTCTGTAAGGGTTTAGTGCCACACCCCTCCTTTCCTCCAAAGCCCCTGCAACTTTTTGGAGGAACCATCAACAAGGTGGACCCGGGTCAGGAGACCTAGGTTCACATCTCAGCTTTGCTGACCTTGGACACCTCCTTCACTTTCCTATCTTCTCCTCCTTCAAGCATACTGTCTAATTACAAACGTGAGACAGGAGGCAGAAGAGAACCCAAGTGCTCTCAGTGGAGGATGGCCAAACGACTTACAGTCCGTCCACACCATGGACACGTAACTGACAGGCGCCGAGATGAAACCATGTCTGGGCAAGGTGTGGCAGTGAGCTGCTACCTGAGTATTTTACGTGGTGTCCTATATAGACATGTACACCAGAATATTCATAGACTAACTCTAAAAGAACACACACACACACACACACACACACACACACACACACACATTCTGGTGAATGGAGAAGACTTAAGTTTTGTAAAAAAAAAAAAAAAAAATTTAAGGAGACAAAAATAAGTCTTTAACTTATCTTTTACTCTATGCTTTAAAAAAATTTTTTTTTCACTATCGCATGTTTCCGAAATAGCTTCCAAGTCGGCAACAAGAATCGCACATCCATGCTCCACAGAGAGCAAGGTAAGCCCTAGATAAACAGGTGCGCCAAAGACACGGACTGTTTCCAGGGGCCACAAGCTGGGTGTTGTGCACGAGTCCCCAGCCTCTCTGAGCTTTGGCTCCCGCTGCTGATAAACGGCGGCGTTCGCCCGTGGCTGGGGAGGAAGATCAAATGCAGAAGAGCTTGGAGAGCACAAAGGGGTGCCCACGGTCGTTAAGAACTTCTCTGAAAGAGAAGAACGAGTCTATAAAGGGTCAGCTGGATAAATTTCTGGGACCTTCTCTTTGAAGGCATTTTTCTTTTCAAAGGCATCCCAGCGTTTTGCGTGACCTGAATTTCACGGGTACTGGTTTAGGGCAGAGCAGAAAGGGGCTATCCACAAATGTAAACATCCAAAGTCTCCGTTCCATTGCTGGGAAAACGGCAACCATAATTCTTCACAGGGATCTTGCGGGAATTAAGTATGTGAAACTTTTGAGCACAGAGCACAGCACCTACTATGTGCTCCACGGGTAGTAGCATTTTTCTTTTAAACTTCCCTTGATTACACCACAAGCCATTTTGCTTTTAGGACCTAGGTGTTCCATATACCCTTTAGAAAACCCGCAACGTCTGCACGGGGATGAGCGTACTTTCTGTCTTATCCAGGGTTCCCTGGAAAGCAGAGCGTGGGGCAGAAGTGTATGTGTTCTGGGGCACGCGATCCCGGGGAAGCAGGAAGGGACACGAGCGAATGGCATGCGTGATGAAGCTGTGGACAGGTTGGCTGCTCAGGATCACAGAAGGTCTTCAGAGAGGCTGCACCTCGGAAGGGGCCAGAAATCATTTATCCACCAGCTCTCATGGGGTGTCAACACCCCCCACCCCCACCCCCACCCCCCCGCCACTCTTTGATTTCAGAGGGGGTACCAACTAGACTTCACAATCCTCATGTCTCAGTGGATATAAGGGACCAGAGCAGCTGTCATAGCAAGAATGACAATAGCAAGGATGGTGACAACAGCCATTGTCTCTCAGACCATGAGAACATCGCCAACTGTCATTAAGCCCACTCTGGCCAGAAAAAACAGGCAGGGGCATAGTCCATGGAACGCACCTAGGCTCGGGCTGCTGCGACTTTCATCCAGGTGAGAGCCCAGATGTGCCCCCCTTATAGTCACACGAGGATGTCATCCTGCCACCTGCTGTCTAATGTCTAACGTGTATAGATCCTCTCCCGACTACCCATCTCAGAGAATGAATAAGGTCCTGGGGAGCATCCACTCCCACTGAAGGTCCCACTGAGGACTGACACAGCCCTCTGGATATTCTCAACTCTTTGCTCCAAAAGGCTGCTTACTCGGACCTCCTTACCTCCAGCCTCTTGGAGAGCTGTCCATCGGGAGTGGCATTTATTTATTTATTTATTTTCAACGTTTATTTATTTTTGGGACAGAGAGAGACAGAGCATGAACGGGGGAGGAGCAGAGAGAGAGGGAGACACAGAATCGGAAACAGGCTCCAGGCTCCGAGCCATCAGCCCAGAGCCCGACGTGGGGCTTGAACTCACGGACCGCGAGATCGTGACCTGGCTGAAGTCGGACGCTTAACCGACTGCGCCACCCAGGCGCCCCGGGAGTGGCATTTAAATGTGAGATCCTGGGCTTCTTATCAAAGGACACGACGAACAACCACAGCCATGCCAAATCTATTCTTGCTTTGGCTGGGTTTTATTTGGGATGGTGAGCCATGGCATTCAGTGCCCCTATTTAAATGCCTCTTGTTTTATTCATTCATTTATTCAGCAAATAATACTGAGGGAATCAGTACCCAAAAAAAAGACAATCCAATTGCAAAAATGATTAAAGGGTAATAAATAGGCAGTTCGTAGAAATAAAACACAAATGACTCTTAAGCATTTGGAAAGATGCTCACTTTCACTCAAAAAAACAAAAGAGAAATGCAAATGGAAGCCACATGCAGACACCATTTTCCCCATCAGATTGGCAAAAACCCAAAAAGTTAATAACACATTGTGTTGGCAAGGTTGTGGGGAAACAGGTATTCTCAAGCACTTCTGGTAGGAGTGCTCCTATGGTGCATAATTTGACGACATCTATCAGAATTATGAAAGCAGATATTCCTTGACACAGCAATTTCCCTTCTGGGAATGTATCCTACAGAGATGTTAGGACTTATGCAAAATGATGTATATACAAGATTGTTCACTGCAGACTTGTAAGAGCAAAAGACTGGGAACAATCCAGATGCCTTTGAACAGAAGATTATAATAAATCTATTATTAAATTATATTAGATATATATTAAGACTATAATAAATATATATAATATAATATATATGTAATATAATATATATGTAATATAAGAATGTATCCAAGCAATGACATGCTATGTAGATTTTGTTTTAAAAGAATGAGATTGGGGCGCCTGGGTGGCGCAGTCGGTTAAGCGTCCGACTTCAGCCAGGTCACGATCTCGCGGTCCGTGAGTTCGAGCCCCGCGTCGGGCTCTGGGTTGATGGCTCAGAGTCTGGAGCCTGTTTCCAATTCTGTGTCTCCCTCTCTCTCTGCCCCTCCCCTGTTCATGCTCTGTCTCTCTCTGTCCCCAAAATAAATAAAAACGTTGAAAAAAAAATTAAAAAAAAAAAGAATGAGATATGTCTCATGGGGCACCTGGGTGGCTCAGTCGGTTAAGCATCCGACTTCAGCTCAGGTCATGAGTTCATGGTTCTTGGGTTCAAGCCCCGCCTGGGCTCTGTGCTGACAGCTCGGAGCCTGGAGCCTGCTTCGGATTCTGTGTCTGCCTCTCTCTGCCCCTTCCCCACTCTTGCTCCGTCTCTCTCTGTCTCAAAAATAAATAAAACATTTTAAAAAGTGAGATCTCTCTCTATTCACTGATATAGAAAGACCTCCATGATACAGTGGCAGATAATAAGGCACATAGCATGCCCACGCTAACACTGCTTAATAAGCCACGCTAAAACTTAAAAGAGTAATCCATCACTCTCACGCTCTCAGATCGGGGGTTCTGTTGATCTCGACTGGGCTCAGCAGGGCAGCTCTGCTTCAGGCTTCAAGCTCCAGGTTCTGCTGAGCCTGTTCAACGTTCCTCATTCAAGGGCCAGGCTCAAGGGGACAACAGTTAACCTCCATGGTGGATCACGGAGCACAAGAGAGGAAAAGTAATGACACAAAAACTTTCCGAGACTCTCAGGCCTTATCAGCTAGCATCCCATTGGCCAGAATAAGTCACATGGCCAAGTCTAAAGTCAAGGGGTGAAGAAGAACACTCTCCCCACAATGAGGTCATGGCAGGGGAGTGGGCATATGTCACCACCAGAGGAGAGTGGAGAACGGAACCAACAATTCAACTAACGGTCCATAAATACACACACACACAAACGATATTCAATTTTACTTCCTTTTTAAAATATTTTTTAAGTTTATGTATTTATTTTGAGAGAGAGCAAGTGAGCAGGGGAGGGGCAGAGAGAGGGAGAGAGAGAAGCCCAAGCAGGCTCCGCGCTGTCAGCGCAGAGCCTGATGTGGGGCTCGATCTCATAACCATGAGATCATGACCTGAGCTGAAGTCAGACATTTAACCGACTGAGCCACCCAGGCGCCCCTCATTTTACTTATTTTTGCCGAAAGACATCCTGGCAAAAAAAAAAAAGCGTTAACAATGATATCCTGGACTAGGGGGCTGGGGGGAACCGGGTAGACAGAGGATGGGCAAGAAAGAAGATATTCCACTGTATATCTTTTGACTTTTTTTTTTAATCAGGTGAAAGGTTTACCTGTACCAAAAAAAAAAAAAAAAAAAAAAAAAAAAGAATTAAAAATGCACAGCAAGTGCCAGGCTCTGGGCCAGGTGCTGGGGATAAAGCTGTAAGTCCAGGTGCAGTGGCTTCTATGCTGGCTGCCACCAGAGCCACTCAGGGAGGTTCTAAAAAAATACTGAGGTCCAGCCTCACTCCCAGAGAGTCAGACTGTAATTAGTGCGGTGTGGAAGAAGGCATATGTATTTTTTCAAGGTCCAAGGTGATCTTAGTATGAAGCTAGGGTTAAAAATAACAGTCCAGTAAAGGGAAACAAATTAAAATAGATAATCAAATAATTAGTTGGCCTCATTGAACACACCACAGGAAAAATATATAGATTTCTTAGAGTATAAAGAAAAGCTTTGCTTTCCTTGAATAACTAAATTTTCTCCTGTTATGTAAAAGTGTAAGATTTGGTACATCTCCCTTTTCTCTTTGGCAGCCAGGAAGCTCAGCACCAAGTCTGAAGTTCAACTGGAGCAGCTCCCTAAAGCCATAATGTCTACACATGTGTAGTCTTTTGTCTGAATAGAATTTCTGCCCTTCCTTATTTATTTCTTTGGGTGGATCTTGTATCTCTATTTCTATTTTGTCGTTGGTTCACGGTTTGTGTTCTTATAAGGTGTCTCAAATTTTTTATAATGTGGAGGAACGAAATTATCAACAACAACAACAATAATATAGTGCCTTGTGTTTACTTGCTTGGCACCTATTGTGCTCCAAGTGCTAAGGTAGGCACTTTAAACGTTTTATCTCCAATCATTCAAAAAAAAAAAAAACCCCACAGGAGAAGTATCATTAAGTTCATTTTACAGATGGCAAACTGAGACTCAGAGAGATCAACTGCTTGTCTGGAGTCACACACTTACGTGGCAGGGCTGCTCTGTTAGTTTTCTACTGCTGCTAACAAATGACCACAAACTTAGTAACTTAAGACGACACAGATTTATCTTACAGTTCTGAAGGTCAGGTGTCCAAATGGGTGATCAGGGCTCCATTCATTCTGGAGGCTCGGGGATGATCTTCTCCTGCCTTTCCCAGCTTCTAGAGGCTACATGCCTTCCTGGGCTCAGGACTCCACATCACTCCCGCCTCTGCTCCTTTTGTCACGTCGACTACTCAGTCTGACCTTCCTGCCTCCCTTGTGATGACATCCCTCCTTCACCCCAGAAAACCCAGGATTAATCTTCCCACCTCAAAATCCTTAACTTAATGGCATCTGCAAACTCCCTTTTGCCATGCAAGGGCATATATTCCCAGGCTCCAGAAATGTTTGGGACCATTACTTAGCTAACCATGGCTTGGATTCAAACCCCAGACTTCTCTAACCTCTAATTATGTGGTCTTCCACAATACTTTGCGGCTTCCACAAAATCCAGGCTTTATTTCTGTGAAATCATGGATCCCAGGGCCCTTCTGGGTCCATGAGGAGAGTGAAATACACTTCTCCACAGACTGGACGAGACACAGGAGAAATACTGGCTCTACCGAAGAGACACTTCCCTGTTCCAGTTGGAGCTGGTCAAGCTGTTCGTAAGGTAGGACACCTAAGGAACAGCCTCCCACTATTCCCTGCTGTTAGGCAGGTGAGGCTTCAGGATGTGGCTAAAAGTGGCTTTTCTGCGTTATTCATCTGTTTCTTTTGTTGCCTCCTCCACTAGAATGTCAGCCCCAGGACAGTGGGGTGACATTCACACTCACCATAGTATCCCAGAGCCTAAAGAACTGAGTAGAAAATTAGCATTCCATTGATGAATGCAAACCCCAAAGTCGCCTTGATTCCATGGACAGGATTTCACCTGGGTACAAAACTTGAGGGTAAGAGAGGAGGCTGAGTGGGCTGTGCCCCCAGTCCCCCACCTCTGGGAAGGGTTAATGTGAAAGCTGAGGTCCCTGGTCAGGACCGTAATGGGGGGAAACATGAGCCAGATGGTGTTTGCCTAGCTGTGCCCTTCTGAGAACAGAGATTACATCTCTTGAACATTCTACATGAAGCATTCCGAATCGATCGTGCTCAGACATCAATAAAATCCACCTATGAAAAATTCTCCCACAAGGACACAAAGATAGATGTCCAAGGATATTCACTGCATTGTTTGTAACAGCAGAAAAATTGGACACAACCCAAATGTCCATCAATAGGGGTTGAGGGAAATGAATGATCGTATAGTCTCAATGATAGAATGCTAGGCAGCCATTATAAGAATGACATAGATGGGGGGAAATGTCCAAGATGCAGTGCTCAGTGAAAAAAGCAAGTTGCAGAAAAGTATATAAAGTATGATTCTATGTCCTCTCTCTCTCTCTCTCTCTCAAAAATAAACATTAAAAAAAGATCTGTACATTTTACTGTATGTAAATTATAACTCAATAAAGAAAAACCAATATATACATACATTCTACTTCTTTGATCTTTGAGAAGCAAACTTTTTCAAGTTATTTTTGAAATTAAGACTTGCCTTCTTATATAAATGTAGCATTTTATGTTTTGCTAAAAGGCTATTAAGTCAAAGGGTAGCTTACCATTGGGGGTGCTTCACAAAAGAAGAAATGCAAGAGATATATTTGCATATCCATAGAAAGTAAACATAAGATTAGCATATGCATAGAAAAGCTAAAAATATACCCATTTTGAATTTAGGAGTGAAATAATGGAGAATGGAAGGTGTAAGAATTTTGTACTAGCAACACAAATTACTTTAGCCGTGAGAAACAAACTAAGGTTGAGGAAAACTCTTTCCGTGACCTTTTGTGGGAAATAGTGCAAACCCACGGTGAATTCGGGGGGAAAATGCAGGGCATCAAAGGGGCATCTGACAATGTAACAGATCAAGAGAATTGAACCTCATTTGTGTTTTTGTTTTTAATTTTTTTTTAACGTTTATTTATTTTTGAGACAGAGAGAGACAGAGCATGAACGGGGGAGGGGCAGAGAGAGAGGGAGACACAGAATCGGAAACAGGCTCCAGGCTCTGAGCTGTCAGCACAGAGCCTGACGCGGGGCTCGAACTCACGGACTGTGAGATCATGACCTGAGCCGAAGTCTGAAGCTTAACGGACTGAGCCACCCAGGCGCCCCTCTAGGTCTTTTTAATACAGCTGAAATAGTTCAATGAAATTTTAAGCACAGTAGAGAGAGTTTCAAGATGCTCCTTCCAAGCTCATCTCAGAAGACACCATTGCAGGAGGGGAAAACACACGACCTAGTCTCTCGTTGACTCTTCCACAGATGTTCTCTGGCTCACCGGCCCAGCAGGCGTAAACCAGCTCTCCTCTTACAGGGAAGCAGTAATGAAATGGCATCCCTTCTCGCTGGCCTTCACCGTGCCCTGTGGGAGTCAACGTGGCACTTCCTTCTAAGTGCTCTGCAGAAACTTCTCGTGGATTCCGAATGCACTCAGTCTCGGTGCAGAGCGAGGCGTTAGAGATACAATTGAAATCATGGTACAAAGAAGATTCTCATACATATATCTTTAGGCCCTTATCTGATTATCCAGTGAGGATACATTCCCAGAAGTCCTTTATTGCTGAGTCAAGGAGTTTGTACATTCTGAAGGCGTCTGATCCTTGTGACAACATATTTTATCATGACGAGAATAATCATTAGCATTAGCAATTGCTGAACGTGAAGTTTATGCCAGGCCTTGTGTTCCTTTACCTTTTGAACAAACCCATGAGGCTGGTGTTGTTATTATACCTCATTCTACAGATGGGGAGACTGAGGCTCCGAGGGGTTTAGAACGTCTCACTGTCGCACAGCTAAAAACTGGCAAAGCCAGGAATAAAACCCAGGTCTGTCTGCCTTCAAAGGGCAACGTCACACTCATAGCACTGTGCTGCCTGCTAATAACACGGCTTCCAGAACAGTCCTATTATTTCGTTCATCCAACCGACAGTGCCCGGGGATGCCGACGCACCCAAACCGAGTTTCTCATCTGAACCACGTAAGGCGTGTGCAGTTGCAAACACCAGAAAAACTCAGTTCAAACTGACTTAACTAATAAAGTGATTCATCGGCTCAAATACCCAGAGGTCTAAGGGAGGCTAAGTGTCAAGGATGCCTTGACTGAGCAGCACAGTCGTGGCACCGGCGTGGAGGTCTCGCATTTTTTCCCCCTTGTCTTCTACGGGGCCGGCTTCAACCTCCATCTGACTCTCCTCCACAGTCTGAAGATGGTTCCCAACAGCTCCAAAGGCTGCGTGCCTTCTTCCCCAAGTCCAGACAGGAGAGAAGGCTGATGTTGTAAGCCCTCTCAGGAGCGTGGGCGACTTTCCCGGCATCCCTCAGCTCCTCAGTGGCCTGAACTGCCCCGCGTGTTCATCCTGAACCAGTGCTGTGGCCAGGAGGCAGGGTTATGGTGCTGAGTTTAAGCCTGAGCTGCCTATGCCCATTCCCCATCCCAGAGGGAAGGGAAATTTAGCTTCCTCCAAGGGCTATAATAGAAAAGGTGAGGAATGAAATTCAGGACGCTTGTCAAGAGAAGAAAGGACACTGGACGTTGGCTATTGGAGCATACACGCTCGGGCCCACCCTTCTCCTCTTGGGCCTTACCCTTGTAGGGGGACCCTCCGTGCCACTCGACCCTTGCTCCTGGCAGGGAATTAACATCCCCAGGGAGCAACTTTCGACCCATGATGAGAGAGTAGGCGTGTCATCTGTGGCCACACCACCCTGAATGTGCCCGAGCTCATCTCATCTCAGAAGCTGAGCAGGGTCAGGCCTGGTTAGTACTTGGATGGGAGAGACTAGGTACATAAATCCCCAGCTCCCTCAACCCTTAGGTGGGTCACAATAGCTCCCAGAGTTCTCCGGGGGGACTGAGCTCCTGTCGCCCACAGTAATAACTCGTTCACCCTGTTTGGGCTTCCTCCTCTTCTCGCGTGTCAAGTTCCATGCGCCCCCCCCCCCCACCCCGCCCCCACCCCCACCAGTGTCTCCTAGGACCACCTCCCGGTAAACCACTTACACTCGACTCCCTGACCTGGGGTGTACATCTAGGGGACACGAACTAAACAGTAACACAGTGCAAAGTCCATCACGTGTTGGTTTTGGCCCCTGTCTAGTTTAGGCACATTCTAAAAGGACAAAGTCGCAGCGTCCTGAGGCTGATGATAGACGTCCATGCGGCGGCTCTCCAGTCTGCCGAAAGGACAACATCTACTGCTAAGCGACGTCCTTCACCTTCAGTGTGAAGGAGAAAGGAGGCTGCCTTCCTTCAGAAGCCACTTTGCATGCACAAGTGCCTCAGCAGTGACCAGACGAGAATGCTTTACTAAGCGCCCCATCGTGAGACTGTCCCGCGTATACAGACATCTGGACTCCGTGCTGAGATTCCTTTAGGAAAAAGAGAGAGAACTCTAAACACCTGACTCAGCCCTTGGTAAATTGGGGTTTTTAATATTTCTCTTCCTGGGAGCATTTGCTACAAATGCACTATTGGTCTGGTTGAGAGATTAAAAAAAAAGAAAAGAAAAGAAAAGAAAGAAAAGAAAAGAAAAGAAAAGAAAAGAAAAGAAAAGAAAAGAGAAAGAAGATGCCCTTCCTCAAAATATCCCACACATTAATTTTTAAGCTCGCTCCTCAAAGCTGCCATCTCCCCTTTGGTGCCAGTTAATGGAATTTGTAGGACAATAATTTATTTACTGACTTAATTAATTGCCACATAGCTTTGCATGGCTGGATGCAGCACTGGCCAGGGGCTGATTTCTATCAGGAAAGGGAGCGTGAGCTGCTTTGTCTCAGGGACAAGCCCTAAACTAAGCAGATTTCTAGCTCGGAAATGGTCCTTTTCAGAGGGAAAATCCTCTAAATTCTTTAAAATGGGGCCTGATTCCCTGAGTCCGAGACGAGGAGGGGAACCGAAAGCTCACTGAGTTCGACTGCTCCCTTTTATAAACGAGCAAGCTGGAGCCAGGAAAGAGAAATGGCCTCTCTCTAAGATTACCGAGTGAATTAGTGCAAAGAGCCCAGGCGGACTGCCTCCCAGCTCACTGCTTGTCCCACTAAGCCCTCTGCCCACACCCCAGGGTGCTGATGAAACAGACAAAATGTGTTCCCAGGAGGAGAGAATGTGAGCTGTTGGCTCAAATGAGTTGAAGGCAGAGCCGGGAAAAATGGCTGGCCCAGAATGCTCTTGAGAGCACATCTCTCTCTCTCTCTCTCTCTCTCTCTCTCTCTCTCTCTCTCTCTAAGGAGACTGAGTCTGGGATAAACAGGAATTCTTGAGCTAAGTTACGGAAGGTTACTTAGACCAAGAGAATCCAATACAAATGCCTTTAAGCTCTATGCACGCAGCAAACGGGTGAAGGAGGGGGTAGGCAAACATAAGGGAGTGGTGGGGACTGGGGCAGACATGGCAATACGTGCCCACCTCAAGGATCTCCCTGCTAACAAATCGCTTCCATTTTTTAAGAGAGGCCAAATGTTATGCGAAATGTTATATGAGAAAAATATTACAGGATATCTTCCAGCTTTTAAGCCTTGGAAAATCGGGGGGGGGGGGGGTGGCGCCCGGGTGGCTCAGTTCGTTGAGCATCTACCTCTTGATTTCCGCTCAGGTCATGATCTCACAGTTGGTGGGTTCAAGCCCTGTGTGGGGCTCTGCGCTGGCAGCATGCAGCCTGCTTGAGATTCTTTCCCTCTCCCTCTCTCTCTGTCCCTCCCCAGCGCACGTGCTCGCTCTCTCTCTCTCTCTCTCTCTCCCCCAAAATAAATAAACTTAAAAAAATAAAAATAAAAATTTAAAAATAAAAATAAATAAATGAGGGGCGCCTGGGTGGCGCAGTCGGTTAAGCGTCCGACTTCAGCCAGGTCACGATCTCGCGGTCCGGGAGTTCGAGCCCCGCGTCGGGCTCTGGGCTGATGGCTCGGAGCCTGGAGCCTGCTTCCGATTCTGTGTCTCCCTCTCTCTCTGCCCCTCCCCCGTTCATGCTCTGTCTCTCTCTGTCCCAAAAATAAATTAAAAAAACGTTGAAAAAAAAATTTAAATAAATAAATAAATAAATAAATGAATCTTGGCAATTGGCATAATTTTAAAAAGAGCAAGGTTTAAGCCGCCTATACGCCAAACACAATGTGCCATCTCTGAAGATGTGAGTTTATAACTGCTGGTACAGAGTATCGACGACGGACGGCAAATCTGGTCATTCATCTATTCAAACATGCATTCATTCGAGGTTGATCGCAGTGGCCCTGACATCTTTCTACACATTAGAATCACCTAGGAAGCTTAAAAATCTCGATGCCCAGGTCACATGTCATAGCAATTACACCAGAATGTTCGAGGGTGGGAGCCAGGGATCAGGATGTTTTAAATACCCCTGGATGATTCCAACGTGCAGCCAAGTTTGAGAAACTGCTATTCTACAATGAGCCAGGCTGTGGGTTAGTTAGCCCCCAGGGACACAAGAATGACGAGGACAGACATACTCCCCACCCTCCCAGGGCTTAAACCCAAGTGAGGGACTCAGACAGGTAAGTATATGTGGCCAAGGCTGCTGGCTGTCACCAGACCTGATCTCCGCATCTTCCAGGGCACGCGGGGGGGCCTAAGTTTCCCAGCCTCTTTTGCAGTTAGATGTAGCCACAGGTCTGAATTTTGGCCAACACGATGTGAGCAGAAGCCACGTCACTTCCAGGGCTGGCCCATGAAACCCCCCCGGGTCTGCACCTCTCTGTCTTTCATTCCTGCCGCCATAGGTTGAGGTATGGCAGAGTCACTGTCAGCCCAGGTCGATGGGTCCACGGATGACTGAGAACCACTTACTGACCCAGCCGTCACCCCTAAATTATTGTTGAGATCTTAGCTAAGCAATACACTAAGCCATTCTAACAGAAAGACTACAACAGCCACAGTACCAGATGCTGTGGGGACATAGACACAGGTTGGGAACATCACAGAAAGCCTCCTACATATGCACGTACTCATTCATTCAACAAATATTTACTGAGCACCTGCTATGCACCAGGCACTGTTCTAGATGCAATGAGTGAAATGGGCAAATCATTTATTTGTCATACAGATCCCATTACACGTTCTGACAGCCACAGCAGTGAAGGAAAGACTCAAAACCCTCTGTCCTCGTGGAGTTAAGGCTCCTCAAAGTCCAAGTCAACACTGAAATGTAGACCTGAAGGCTGAATAAAGCAGGCAGGAATCTGGGGAGGGGGCACAGATACAGTGCTCCTGGAAAGGGGCACGAGCTGTGGGGGTGAAAGAAGGGGGCACTTTGGGGAGCGTCCAGTAATTGGGCCCCGCTAGGAGAGGAAGGGTGAGGCAGAAACAGAGAAAGAGCGAGGACGAGAGACGTCCAGGAGACAGGAAAAGACAGAAACTGGCAGAGACGGAGGCAGAGAGGGAGCAAGGCAGAGCAAGTGTCAGAGACTGAAACGGACAAAGAACCAGAGAAACAGCAGAGTGGAAAGATCTGCCAGGGACAATGAGACAGGGACAATGAGACAGGGACAATGAGACGGGGACAATGAGACAGCCACCACAGAGCCACGTCCTCCCGATCCCCAACCTCGTGGCCTTATTGTTACACAGAAGACAGATGTCTGCATTTTACCTAAGTTTACTTCGCTTTGTTGAGAAGGTAAATATTTGATCTCTCACAATGCCCAGCGGTTTCTCCTACACAAGGAGGGCATATTTAATTAGCCTGAGAGCAAGCCCCATGCTTGGCTGGGGCAGAGCCGGCCTTCAGGTCCGTCATCGCCCCACCTGGGGCTTGGGTTGAGCGACGGAGGGCATGGAGCGGGCATCGGGAGACGCCAGTTCTAGACCCTCCCTGACTCTGGGTGGTGGTGGGGTCTGTGCCTCAGTTTCTTCACTGGGCAAAATGAGTGGGTACTTTCCCACCCTGACTTTCTGTGGCAGCACTATCAAGGTCTGTGATCAGATATTTAATTCTGAAATTGTTTCATGGATGTCTCCCGTAGGAGAGCTTGAGAACAGGTTGTGTCTGTCTTGTTCACAGACAGGCACCGAGTAGGTGTTTGAGAGCACTGGTTTGTTACAGGGAGGGAGGGGAGACAGGGGAGGGAGGGAGGGAGAGAGAAAGGGAGGGAGGAAGGGGAGGAAAGGAGGGGGGGGGAGGGATGTTAAACATGTCACGAGTTCTACGGCCAGCAAGAAAGGAAGAACAGGCTATAAGGGAATGGCCCTCCCTGGACTTGAGGAAGAGAAAGCCAGCAGGATGGGTCTGAAATGGCCTCTCTGTTTCCCCAGGAAGCTCATAAACATTTGTGCCTCTAGTACGGCCATTCACAGCTCGGCAACCGGGAGCGGATGGAGACTGGCGTAGAGAGGTGGCCACCCCCAGGAAACCACAGTGCTGCGTGCCCACCGCCGTGCCCCGCAGTGCGTGCTGAGGGATAACTGCTAACAGGGCAGCATGAGGATCCTGGCTCCCCGAGACTTTGGAGCCCAAGCTTCCTTGGGGCTTGGCGATGATTCCCGAAAAACCCCTAAGCGTCCATTCCTCTCCCTCCTCCTTCTTAGGGCAGGAGTCTAGAATTGGCTCCTTTCTAGCTAAAACTGAGTATTTTCCAGACAGTGGAGGCCTCCGATTTTCAAAGGGTAGAAGAGGTGCTGAATTCACACCGGACCACATGAGGAAGTGACAGGTCGTGTAGCAAAAGACTGGGTGGGGATCCAAATGCACAAAGATGCTGATGATCCATGGGCCCAAGTCAGTCTAAGTAAACATGAGAAAATGAGTAAATGGGAGAAAGAGAAGGTCCTCCTTACAGGAGGACCAACAAAGAAATGTTCTTTAGAAAAAAGAGTTAGGGGGCGCCTGAGTGGCTCGGTTGGTTAGGCATCCGACTTCGGCTCAGGTCATGATCTCGCGGTCCGTGGGTTCTAGCCCCGCGTCGGGCTCTGTGCTGACCGCTCGGAGCCTGGAGCCTGCTTCGGATTCTGTGTCTCCCTCTCTCTCTGACCCTCCCCCGTTCACGCTCTGTCTCTCTCTGTCTCAAAAATAAATAAAACATTAAAATTTTAAAAAAATAAATGAAAATAAAAAATAAAAAAAAGAGTTAGAAAATCCTGGGTGGCTCAGTCAGTTAAGCGTCTGACTTCAGCTCAGGTCATGATCTCGCGGTCTGTGAGTTCAAGCCCCGCGTCGGGCTCTGTGCTGACAGCTCAGAACTTGAAGTCTGCTTCAGAATCGGTGTCTCCTTCTCTCTCTGCCCCTCCCTGCTCATGCTCCCTCTGCCTCTCAAAAATAAATTTTAAAAGTTGAAAAAAAATCTTCAATAGCTGCTAAAACTAATGGGTGAAATTTTGATGAACAGCAAGATATTTACATAGTCTCAAAGCCTCTCCTCCAGAGCTTACTTACTACAAAAGGGGAAACAGTAACCTTACAGTGGAGAAACCTGTTGACCATGCTAACCGAACCATCTAAGTGAGCCTCACGACAAACAGGACAAACCAACAGCTGATAGGAGGCACTGAGGAAAAATTTCAGCATCATCTCTGCACTGTTACTGGCAAAAGTATACAGCCTGAATCTCTAATCATGGTCATCGGGGAGGCTGATTGAGGGGTGTTCGACAAAATAACAACAAAATAACAGGCCTGAACACTTTGAAGATGTATAGGTCGCGGAACAGCGAAGGGCTGAGAAGCCGTTCTAGAATAAAGGAAGCTAACAGAGAGACGGCAACCGAATGTGATGCAGAATCCTGGAATGGATTCTGGAAACTGAATAAAAGGATATTACTGGGACAGTCGACGAAATTTTAAAACAGACTGTGGATGAGACAATAATGTTATAGAGAGATGTTACATTTCCAGATTTTGAAACTGAATTGCGGTTATGTAAGAGAATGTGCTTTTTTCCCCCGGAATACAGACACTGAGGTATTTAGGGGTTAAGAAAACTAGAAGGATCTGAACATCAAAGCATCAGGGATGGTTTCTGGAGTTCAGGGACCTGAGTTCCAATCTCAGATCTACCATATCCTGGCTGTGTGACCTTGGGCAAGCCACCTGACATTCTGAGCCTCAGTTTCCTCGTCTGTAAAGTGGGGCTACTCATGGGGCCTTTCTTCATGGGATTATTGAGAAGATTTGATGAGGCCAAAGAACAGCCTCTGGCGTGTACAGATGCTTGATGAACGTCAGCAGCTGTGAAGCTACAAGTACAGAGATGGGTGAGACCCTCAAAGTCTTCTGGTCCAATTTCCCTTTCAAATATGGGTCTCACCAGGAAATGCCCTCCAAGCAAAGAAGCAGGATTCTAAATACCACTGAGACAGTCAGGGCGGTAAATGCCTCAGTCTAACCGCTGGTTTCACAAAAGGCGAATCTGAAGCCTAGAACCTTCAAGGTCAGGTAGCTTACCAGGTTCAGTCTGACTCACCAAAATTTTAATTAACACCTACTATGTTCCAGCCCAGTGCTAGATACCGTGGGAGTTTCAAAGATAATCAGGCTCAAAGACTAAAAGTGTAAAAGTGTAGGTGTACAATTATTATAAAGTGCTGACGAAGACAAACTGGAAGGAAATCTTGCCCGCATCTCCCCGTGAAACCTCACCAGTCCCCAAATATGCATCTTTAAAATGCCCATCTCTCGGTCTTTACTCAAAGCCTTGTCATACTGGAATGTCAAACCCTTCCCCATTTCTCTCTCCAAATTTTGTCATGCTCTTACTTTAACACCTTCAGTGGCTCCCTACTGCCATCAGAATAAACCCCAAACTCCTTTTCAGGGTGTACTTCAGCCCAACTACTCAGAACAGCCCTGTGAGTAGGTTGACAGTCAAGCCAGGAAATTTATTGAGCACGTACTGTGTGTGCACGAGTCCCTGTGAGGGTACCAGGAGGAAACAAAGTTTGCCTCGTTGCCTTTACTGTTGGCAACTTGCACCTCACAGGAGAGGCAGACCTGCTTTAAAATACAGTCGGCAACACTGCGGAAATAGTCTGCAGGTTTCCGCAGGTGTGATCCACGGAGAAAGCCCTGCGTCTCACTCACGACACCAATGTCACACGAGGACGCCTGACTCATGGTAGCACATATGTTGTCAATACTCACATCAAACATGCTGTGGTGTGGGCTGCCTGGAGGGAGCCAGCATAAACGGCGGGGGAGGGGGGAGGCTGGTGTTTCATGCTGTGCTGGGCAGAACACCACCCCCCCCCCATTATGTCCACAGCTTAATCCCCAGAACCCTCCATGGTCAAAGGGACTTTGTGAGATGTGGTCTGCAAGATCTCAAGATGGGGGAGTTCTCTTGGATGGGGGGGGGGGGGGGGTGGAGCCCTGGATATAACCCAGGGGTGCTTATAAGAGGATGACAGAGGGAGCTTTGACTTCAGAAGAGGAACCAGGAATGAGAAGACAGGAACAGGAGGCTGGAGCGATATGGTGACTGTGGACTATGAGGCAAGGAACATGGCGAGAAGGTGGAAAAGACAAGGAAATGAAGTCTTGTGGAACTATTGCCAACACCTTGATTTTACCCCATTTTTGGACCTCTGACCTCCATGACTGCGAAATAATAAATCCGTGGGGCTCAGTCAGTTAAGCGTCCAACTTTCGGTTCAGGTCATGATCTCACCGTTTGTGAGTTCAAGCCCCACGTCAGGCTGTGTGCTGACAACTCAGAGCCTAGAGCCTGCTTTGGATTCTTTGTCTCCCTCTCTCTCTCTCTCCGCCCCTCCCCTGCTCAAACTCTCTCCCTCTCTCTCTCTCTCTCTCTCTCTCTCAAAAATAAATAAACATTAAAAAACTTTTTAAAAAATGAATAACAAATCTGTGTTGTGTTAAGCCACTAAATTTGTGGCGCTCTGTTACAACAGCTGTAGGAACTAACAGGCAGGCTTTATTCCACAGCTCCTTGGTCCCCATGGGACTGTGAGGTCAGGAGTAGCATTTACCCGGCAAAGAACTTGTCTTTCTTCTTCAGACCTGGAGGGACAATGATCACACCGATAGGAGCCCAGGATAAAGCGCCATTTCCTGTTGGTTCCCCCAAACCTGCTCACGGTTTTGGAAATAGCGCCACATTAAAACAGTCCCTCAACTAACCCAGGCTGAGAATGCCAGCTGTTTCCTGCCAAGACCCTCCCTGACAGACTCTCATTAATCCCACTGCCTGGGGAAATCCAAAGGTTCATCCCTAGACTTCTGCATATTCCGGCACCTTCCAGAACATTCCTGTCCCTTGATTTCTGCACATCCCAGAGGTTGGTTTCCTCATGGCCCCCTCAGCATCCTCGAGCCGGGTGCCACAGATGCTTCCTCAGATACACGAGCTTTATATACAGGACTGGCAGCCTGGTCACCCCTTCCAAGCCCCGGAAGAATCTACCGATAGCAAGAATTTCTTCACTATGTGATCTCTAACTGAATATTCCACAGGGGGCACAAAGAAGAGGTGGGTATCACAGCAACATAAACACTGACTAGTGGTCACTGTGGACATCACCAATCCTAAAAGATTTATTAGGCTTTCACTTGGGTCTTCAACTGCCCCGTGCTTCCCTCCAGCTTGCTCAGGCATCTCTTCTCTGTCTCCCGTCTCTTCTTCCCTGCACCGTCCTCAAAGCTTTGGAGAGAGCCCTAGGATGTGCAGGCAGAAAACTCATCCCCTCCCGCAAACACTCATCAAAGCAATCTCTATGCCTATGAGGAATTCCGGGCGGGGAGAAAATGCATCTTACCCCTCAATGCCAATGTAGCGTGAGCTTGGAGCTTGGGGGTTGAGAAGCAGACCGAACTGAGAGAAGGTGGGAAGAGAGAGATCAAGGAGCAAGGAACCCTAGCAATATGGCAGCAGGCGGGAGCCCAAGAAGGAAGACAACTGATGAGAACGTCCCTGTCGTGGGGATGGCTAAGGAAACTTACAATGCTGAACATCAAATTTTAACCTGTTTCTTTGTCTGGCTTGGGCTGTGATCCAGCTCGGCCATCCCAAAACTTCCATGAAGGTCCGCTGCACATAACTCACACAAATTGTCTATTTTGATAATTCTTTGAGGCGTCCAGGAGAGGCACTGTGTTCAAAGCAAGGCAGAGAAAAGACAACAGCTTCAGGAAGCAAGACGGCACATGAGGCCGCCTGGAATTCCAAGCAAGAAATGACAGGAGCCCTCCAAGAATTCTCAGATATATTCAGGAAGGTCGGAATTCCCACAATACGTAGGATGGGAGCTTGGACCATTCTGATTTTGATTTTATTTTTTTTTAATTTTTTTAATGTTTATTGATTTTTGAGAGAGAGAGAGAGAGAGAGAGAGAGAGAGAGAGAGAATCCGAAGCAGGTTCCAGGCTCTGAGCCGTCAGTACAGAGCCCGACGTGGGGCTCGAACTCATGGACCGTGAGATCGTGACCTGAGCTGAAGTCGGACGCTTAACCGACTGAGCCACCCAGGCGCCCCCTGATTTTGATTTTAAAGTGAAAGGTGTCCCCATGGACGAACGGGATACATCGAAATAGCCCATGCGAGTAGCACTTTCAGACTTTGAACATGAGTCTAATGGTCAAGGTGTCCCAACCATAATGCAAAACAGAGCTGTCCTTGGATCCCTGCTGAATTGGGGTATTAATTACATGCCTGCAAGACAGTCAGAGAGAAGGCTAAAATTAGCCAACAATCTGATATGTTGACAGCTGGCATCAGTAACTGAAGCTTCTATGAAAGACAGATTTATAAGATGAGCTTATGTTTCGTGGGGCTCTCAGGAGCCCCAGGAGATTCTGAAGGTTCAGCATTTTCTCTGCATCCACCTGGCTGTGAGTGGGGAGGAGAGATGTTGGCTTGCCCACTCCTTGAGGTGGAAGAGGGGAAGAAAAGAGATGGGCTGAAGCAGTTGCATTGAGCCCCTGGTCTTAGTCACTGGAATGTGTTTTTCTGGTGATAT
Organism: Herpailurus yagouaroundi; assembly: GCF_014898765.1. Taxonomy (NCBI): domain Eukaryota; kingdom Metazoa; phylum Chordata; class Mammalia; order Carnivora; family Felidae; genus Herpailurus; species Herpailurus yagouaroundi. The sequence continues at coordinate 10,277,245 of NW_024412422.1, forward strand.
TCATTCATATGCATGCCCAGAACCAATGCTTTTCAGAAAAGTAAAACAAAATACAGCTCTCTGGCTAACTATGGAATTAATTGCTGAAAAGTCATGCCTTGGGTCTCTGATAGGGAAAACCAGTCTTATTATGTGCCAGAAACGGAGCCAAGCGTTTAACTAAAATGATCTCATTTAATCCTCACAAATAGGTGGTAGCTACCACCATTATCCCCATTGTACAGATAGGGACACCAAGGCTCCAGGAGGTGAAGTTGCTCAGCTGGCTGTCTCGGGCAGGATTCTAATCAAAGGGTTAGGAATCATTTCAAGGATTTAGAACAGAGAGAATTTAATGCAGGGGATTGCTTACATGGGAGCAGAGATGCAAAGACCATCCAGAGATTAGCTATAGCAGAAAGATGCTCTACCCCTGGCTGCTGGGATGGAGGGAGGAGGCGTTGTCCCAGAACCCTGGGGCCAGGGTCACCTGTTGGAGGCTGGAAACTTGAAGGAGTTTAGCAAAGCTGCCAGAAGCAGAGAGGGAGGGGGACAAATACCCCGGATGGAAATCTGAGAAATGCATCCTGTTGGGATGAGCCCCCAGGACCAGGACAGCTAACAAGTGGCTTAGCCAGAATTTGAACCCAGGTCTGATCCAGCCCAGTAAACCACAGCTCCCTTCATGGAAGAACACAGCAGGCAGCTTCAAATTTCTCCAGGATGGCACCTGTAATCCCTTGTTTCCACAGGGGATGCTCAGATGCTTCCAGGCAACACTCCCTGTAAACACAAGGGGGCGGGGGTCACACAGAGAGAGGCATGAGTCTGAACCCCGGCTCATGTGATGGCTCTTTGTACGACGTTGAACCCACAACTTCACTTCTCTGAGCCTCAAGTTAACTCCTCTGGAAAATGGGCGATAGAAACACACACCTCACAAAGTGGATTTAAAATTTACAGAGCACCTGGTTCACAGCAGGTGCTCAAAACAATAGAGCTAATTACTACCACCATCATCAACAACATTATGTAACCTGCTCACAGAATTATCATTTTACTTACAGTTTGGATGCTCTCATGAGAGGAGACAGGGCTGGCAGAGAAGAAAAGTGAATTTCTCAGTCACGTCTACAGAGTTGTCCCAGGTATTCTCTTCAGAGACCCCAGGGCTGTCAACCAAACTTATTCAAGTTCACGAACAGCTCCCGGGAAAGAATACCTAGGGATGCCCCAAATTCTGTTTAATTCTTCTTGTCTTTAATGAGTGTACTTGCCTCACGCTGTGACCCTACTTTGCTTTCCTTAGAAAATTATTCGTTAGGAAAGGAAGAGAAAGCCAAACACCTAAGCAAACAAACCCAACTCGCAGGACCGGCAGACCTGTTAGAGCCTTGGGTTTAGAAGGCCTCCGGGGGGGGGGGGGGGGGCAACCCAGGAGAATAAAATTCGGGGGGCCGCAAAAAACGAGCGCCGAGGCTGGCTGAACTGCTTTGCTGTGGTGGGAAGGGTTTTATTAGTTGAGCATGAGACCACCATGAGTCACGTACTCTTTCTGATTGGGCTGGAGGTACTGCGGCTCGCCAAATGATGCCCCCACTCGCCTTGTAGGGGGACCCTCGTCGACCCCTCTACACCCATGCAGGTGGAGGAATGATGGAATCATCTAAGACATCCAAGGGCTACTCAAAGTGTGGTCTAAAAAATGCTCTACTCTCGGGGCGCCTGGGTGGCTCTAGCAGTTAAGCATCGACTCTTGATTTTGGCTCAGGTCGTGATCTCACAGTTCGTGAGTTCAAGTCCCGCGTCGGGCTCTGCACTGACGGGGCAGAGCCTGCTTGGGATTCTCTCTCTCCTTCTCTCTCTCTGCCCCTCCTCTGCGTGAGCGCATGCTCGATCTTTCTCTCTCAAAATAAATAACTAAACTTTAAAGAAAAACAAAAGTATCAAAAAATAAAAGCAGAAAATGCTTATTCTCTGTACCGGGTTGAATAGTGTCCCTGTCTGCCTAAATGCAGGTCCACCTGGAACTTCAGAATGTGACCTTATTTGAAAATAGAATCTTCACAGGTGTAATTGGTTAAGATGAGGTCACACGGATTAGACCAGGAAGTTTATGGACCAGCATAGGTGCATGGGCCACACTTTGAGTAGTGCTGGTCAAAGGCACAGTGAATGTGGATTTGGCCCCATCTTTCTCCAGTGGTTGGGCTCCCCAAGGGAGTTTGTCATGTTGGCTTCCCTAGGGCCTGGCACTGACATTTGGGAGTTTGGGGGTGACAATACACACTAGGTACAATAGCAGGAGGAGGGGTGGGAGCAAGTTCAACCCTAAGGTCTAAGGAAACTATTCTTCGTATCATTAACGCCATGGTCTAACGTACCTTCTCCCTTCCCCCCACAACTTAGTACTTAATCAAGATTCCTAGGGATACTTAAGGCATAGTGATTCTGTTTTTTAAATTTTTTAACACTTATTTATTTTTGAAGGAGAGAGAGACAGAGTGAGAGCAGGGAAGGGGCAGAGAGAGAGGGAGACCCAGAATCTGAAGCAGGCTCCAGGCTCTGAGCTGTCAGCACAGAGCCCAATGTGGGGCTCGAACTCGCTAACTGTGAGATCGTGACCCGGGCTGAAGTTGGACGCTTAACTGACTGAGCCCCCCAGGTGACCCTAGAGCTTTAAATCTTTTAAGTTATTCAATCTGCACAAGTTCATGAGGTGGTCATGTTTACGACCCCACAGGTAACCACCTGTGGTTTTTATAGGGAAACACATTTCCAGACAGCTGCTGTCCCCCAAATCCGTATCACAGCTCTTCATGCGCTCAACAAATATTCACGGAGCACCTACTGTGTGCCAAGCCCAGTACAAGTTGCTGAGGCCACCAAGGTGAATGAGACAGTCAGTCTGGTGAGGGGATAGACAGATCAGCAAATAATTAAGCAGAGTGATACAAGATACCCAGACAAGATGCCAGATAAACAAAGAAGCAGCTGCTAACACTGGCTAAGCAATATTCTCAACCAGGGGTGATTTCGCCCCCAGAGGACACTGGGAAAAGTATGGAGGTATTTTTAATTGTCCCACCAGCAGTGGTGGGTGTTACTGGCATTGGGTGAGTAAAGGGGGCTGCTGTTCAAAGTCCTGCACTGCCCAGGACAGCTCCCACGACAAAGAAACATCCAGTCCAAAAATGTGCCGAGGCTGGGGTGCCTGGCTGGCTCAGTGGGTGGAACATGTGACTTTTGACATTGGGGTTGTGAGTCTGAGCCCAGTGTTGGGTGCAGAGATCATTTAAGTTTTTTTTTTTTTTAATTAAAAAAGCAACAAAATGCACCAAGGTTGAGAAACCCTAGGCTAAAGGAGTCAAAGTCAAGGTGAATTTGAGAGTCAAAGTCAAGGTGAATTTGAGAATTTGAGATGGGCTTTGATGGAAGTGTAGGAGTTTCTCAGGTAGAGAAGATTGGGAAAAGCAGCCCAAGCAGAGGGAATCGCTTATGCAAAGGCAAGGAAGAAAGTAAAGGAGGAGGCAAGTTTAAAAAATAGGAACAGTTAAGTAGGAGCCATCAAGTAGGATAGGGCTGGATCCCAGGATGCTCACCACATAGTTTGAATTTCATCCTGTAAGGAAGGGGGAGCTATTTTTTTAATGTTTATTTATTTTTGAGAGAGAGAGAGAGAGACATAGAGTGTGAGCAGGGGAGGGGTAGCGAGAGGGAGACACAGAATCCAAAGCAGGCTCCAGGCTCTGAGCTGTCAGCACAGAACCCGACGCGGGGCTCGACCTCATGAGCTGTGAGATCATGACCTGAGCCTTAACCGACTGAGCCCCCCAGGCGCCCCTATGGGGAGCCATTCCAAGTATTTGAGCCAGGTGGACAACAGGCAGGTCAGAAGTGAGAGATAATCTTGCAGGAAGAATTAAGGGAGAAAAGGCAAGACCGGGGATGGGAGGCCATGAAAGTCAGGCTAGTTCCCCATACCATCCTGCCCCCAGCCTCTAATTAATCCCAAATTCTGAGCGCCGAATCTCTGGCAGGCCCAAATGCAAAGTGTCTTTCTCCACCCCAGACTCTGCCAGGCACGGATTCAAAAAGCAATTAGCCTCTGCTGACACGGCGGTGACAAAGACCTGCCGTCCCTGTGAAATCCTGATTTTGACAGGAAAGAGAAGCAGATTTCCAAACCCCTGCCTGGGGGCATTTCCAGCCATTTTCATCTAAAAGACACTTTTTCCTGCTCAGTTTAACTAAGGAGGTAAGACAGAGTCTAATCTGAGCTCTCATTAGAGGCTCACACATACACATACACACACACACACACGTTTCTAAGGGTATGTCCCCAACACCTCTGCCTGCCTTTTCCCCTTCATTACTATTGACTTCGCCTGTAGGTGGTTTGAGGGTCCTAGTGGAACTCCCTAACCTTACAGCCTCCCAGATATCACCGAGACCCTCCCTCTGGTAAATCAGGCCACTGGCCATTTCTGCCATCAGCCCGGATAATCAATACTGCACTCTCGGATCTAGTCTCCTCCTGGGGAGTCTTCCTGAGCCCTCTATGTCTGCTCTGTGACAGACAGGGCTGCAAGTGGCAGAGCCGACTTTCTAATTCGGGAGCCTGGAGTCATTCGCTGTATGACGTGGGCACACGAACTCCCACTGTGGGCCTCATTTCCCCCATCTGTATAATGGGAACTATAAGGCCTCTAATTTAAAGACTATTGCCAGGATTCGTGGAGATCGTGCACGCAGGTTGCTTAGTGTGGTGGTCGGCATGCAATAAACACCCAATAAATCAGTATCGTTGTTAACAAAGTCACCTAATGCTGCACGGCTTTTCACATTCTTCTATTCCTTGCTAAAAATTCTGAATGCACGATAGAAAAAGGTGGAAAGGGATGAAAAATTGCCAAAGTCCTTCTATGCATCTGCCGTAGCTGCTCTGTGTATACGTGTCTTCCTTCCATCCCCTCGTGGCAGCTGTAGAGACCGCTGAGACCTTCAGGAAGGAATTTCCTTCAACTCAGAATCTTCCAGATCTGTGACAGCGTTCCCAGGCAGCCCGCAGCCAATGACTGAGCACGGCAGGGGTGCCAGGGCCGGGCCATTCCTGTCCTACCCAGGGTTACTCCAATGGGCAATCCTTCCTCCAGAGCCCCCACTGGGTTGACCAGGGCTTGGTCCTGTCTGCATTATGGCCTATAGGCGCTCCTTGGCCGGTCCTGCTTCCTCCGCCCCCCTTGATTTTTCACAGGTGTTAATTCCCAATAAACCCCTTGCACCCACAATTCTATCAGTGTCTTCTTGGAGGACACAACTGATGCACCTCACAACGCTTAATGGTGTGTGTGTGTGTGTGTGTGTGTGTGTGTGTGTGTGTGTCCCAAGCTTGTTTCTTTCTGGTAGCATAGAATTATCCTGGGCTACCCATCGTATGAATTAACCTTGTGGATCACAAGATCCTCATGTAAAGTGGGAGATCCAAGAGAAAAAAGGGAAGTGTGCCAGCACCCAAAATGGTGCCCCATGCATTGCAGGAGTAGCTCGATACGTATTTGTTAAATGAACGTCTAAACTGATGGCTTTAATGCAAGGGCGGTGCTCTGCATCTTACAGAAATGAAAAGCATTCAGAGAGTCAAATTTCCTTTTTAGCCTAGAGCAGCCAGCGTCTGCTGAGGGTTGTGCTGGACGCAGAGATGTGCCACCCAGATCCGCCTTCAAGGAAAGACGTGCCTCCCCAGCTGTAGAGCCATTCGTGCAAGGTCATCAGCATTGATTGATGTGGAGCCCAGGGACCCAGCCATCTTGGCCATCCCCGCTCCAGAGCTCCCTGGGGGCTCGGCTGAAGCAACCATTGGGCCTCCACTGAAGCTTCAACTCCTCCCTCTGCTCTCTCCCCCTCGGGTTCTCTCCCTTCCACTGGTGTTGATCTCAGGAGCCCTCCCTAATAAACATCCTGCCGGCAATCTCCAGCTCAGAGTCTGTTTCCCGGGGACCCTGGACAAGGGTTAACTATGCTAACAGCATTCGTGCTCATAAACTCATTGCACTCTCTCCAGCACCCCAGAGCTAGGAGTCACTGATCCCACGTTGCAGATGAGAAATCCGAGGCTCAGAACGGTCACACGGCTAGCAAGCAGAGGGCAAGTGTGCTCGAGCCTCCCAAGTCGGAGATTTTAAATCTTCAGAAATGAATGTTGCTACCCTTCACCTGCACACCCCGGCTTTCACAAGTAGCCTAGCCCAGCCCTTGAACATCACCCTGGGGAGCCCCAGTGGAACCTGCCACAAACCAGAAATGCCAACCAGGTAATGCTAAAGGTCATTTTGAAAGGCGTCATTGCTGAGTTGATAATGAGTTCGAAAAAATGTTTAATCAAATCTATTTATCTGATTGAAGCCTGAATGTGAGAAATGAGCTTGAGACTTTCCACAGCCTGCTGGAAGCCTGTCAAAATAATCAAGCAAACACACAAGATATGTAGCTTCTTTATGGGGTTTTTTTTTTTTTTCACTGTCTCACTGGGCAAGAAAATGGGAGAGAGAAAAAAAAGGACAAGGATTGCACCAATTTGATTGAAATATTTGTTGTCTTTGGGACCAAAAGAAAGCCTCTCTCCATAATTAAATGCCATTTTTCTAGAAGACTTAATTAGAAAGCCTTCAAGGGAGAAATCCCCCCCACAGCTATGCCACGGTAGGACCATCTGAGATTGCTAAATTAGAAGCTAGGGGTAGAAAGCAGGAGGCTGAGGAGAGTCCCCAACAGAGCAGAGGTGGGGAGCAAGGAAGGGGGGCCATCTTTTCCCGACTCACCATTTGTTCCGAGGTCTCTAAAATGCATCCACAGGTGATTAGGCATTTCCTTTATGCTTAGTAGAAATACAGAGCTGGACACTTATTGAAGCTCAGAGGCTGCATAATAGGTCATTTATTTCATGCTTGATGGGCATTTTTTAGCATGCGGTGGGGGGGGGGTGGTCAAATGACTGTTACTATCTGACTCTCTGACTGCCTAGGGCAGGCATTGACTCTGCAAAAAGACAGTGATGGAACCCTACTGCGTGTATTTACTGGCATATTTCTCTCTCCTCGAAATTTCTCCCTCTGTCTCCCTCCGTCTCTCTTGTTTTCTCTCCCTCCTTTGAAATCTCTCTCTCTCTCTCTCTCTCTCTCTCTCTCATATACACACACGTACCACAGAATGAAATGAACTACAGAGATTAGAAGTTCCCTTCCCCCCTCAAATGAAAACCACTCCATTACTGCCCCATTTAGCACCTCAAACTACAGCCGCTCTAACACGGAGCTCGTACAGAGGATTACAGACAGGCCAGGATCGCTCTGGAACCCTGCTCGACTCCTCCCTTGTAGGAAATTGCAGAGGCTTCCATAGTGAGGCAGAACCGGCCCTGCCTGTTCATCTCTGTCACCGCGCCCCCCTGCCCCTGCCACCGCCACCGGAGGCCCCATAAACCAGCCCTTAAACGAACGGCCACTGCATGCCCCGTCATGTTCTTCCCTCACGTGGGAAGCCCTTTCGTGGTTCTCACCTCCTTCTTCGGTGGCACGGGGAAAGGAACAGTCAGAAACTCAACTTCTACAAACACTGGCTAACCCTGAGCTCCACGTGCCAAGGGCCATGCCAGGCGTTTCCAGGGTCACGGATGAGAAAACTGAAACCCATGTCACAAATTGGGGTCTCCAAGAGCAGGCACCAAAATGGAGTTTGGGGGTGCAAGATGTTCACCAGGGATCAACGCTTGTCAAAGGAAGAGGGAGGACGCAGGAAGGGGCAGAGAGCGATAGACGGCAGCCTGCGATGCTGGCCCAGCAAAGCGTCAGCCACCTACCCAGGAGCTCTGGAGCCAATACCGTCCACAGGGGTCGTCCCACGTGAGGCTGAAATGGCCAGGCTCTGAGCTTCCAGGAAAGGCAAGACCTCAGACAAGGTGGCTCTCTGCAGCTGAGGCTGACCCTTGACGGGTTGAAGGCCAGAAGCCTGCTCCCCGCAGCCGGGTGGGAAGCCCAGCCATGCACCCCGCGTCTGCCTCGCCCATCCAGCGCATTAGCCTCCTGGGGCTGCCGTACCCAGCACCACAAAAGAGGGGCTTAACCCACAACAATGCACTATCCCATAGTTCAGGAGGCTGGGCACCCAAGATCAAGGTGTCAGCTAGGGCCGTGAGAGTCTGTTCCAGGCCTCTCTCCTAGCTTCTGCTGGTTTGCTGGGATCCTTCTCCTCATCTCTGTGTGTGTCTGTGTCCAAACTTCTGCCTTCTTTTCTACAAGGACACCAGACCTACTGGGTAAGGGGCCTACCTACTCCACTAGGACCTCATCTCAACTAATTATGTCTGCAATGACCCTATTTCCAAAGAAGGTCACATTCTGAGGTACTGAGGGCTAAGGTTTCAATCTATGGGGGGGGGGGCGGTAAATACACACAAAAAGGGTAAATAACATGCCTGCACTCACACAGATGTGAGCAGCAGAACCGCCTTTCAAAGATCGTTCGACTTCTGATGGTGCCATGGTCAAGATCATATTAGATGACACAGCCCGCTGGATTCCACGCTGTATCAGGAGCTGAGCAGCTTGATATCCTTCACTCTAGTAATGCAACCAGTCAGCACCCAGGACTCAGTGGGTTCCTCGGCGCCACCCAAGGTGGGTGGTGAATTCTTTCAAGGTTAAATACTGGGAACAGTCTAGTAATTAACAACCACCTAGAAGACACTGGGTCTTGAGTTTTATGGCTTTCAGGACATTTTGGTTCCCTAGTAAAAGCTATGACTGCTGGGAAAATACATATATAAATTTATATGAATTCTATGTGCAATATATGAATATGCACAAAAATTTTTTTGCATAGAAGTTCAGGGCATTCAGAATGTCCATCTATGATCACCAGCTTGAGGGGAAAAAATAGAAGCTGAAAAGAGTGTGCAAGAAGCTATGAAAATATGAAAGAGAAGTTAAAAGCTGGGATCTTCCCACTTTGTCCCACAGATCTGGGGACAGTGTCTTTCATGAGTCTAGTGACCTGGGAACAGGTGAAAGTCCTACTTTCATGATTTGTCACTTCGAGCCTGATGTCACCAGCAGGGAAGGAAAACTCTACTTCTATAAGAGAAGGAAATCCACACACAGGATCCCAACCTTGAGGGGCTCTTAACTTGCATTTGAAAATAAAGCCACGTCAAGGTTTCCCTCTTAGAGGATGAGCTGGCAGGAGAAAAATGAATACTTTGGTTTTCCTCTTCCTCAATTTTTATTTATTGAACTGTTGCACTAAGGTCTGGCTTCAAGATAAACTAGGTAAGAGAAGAAATCATCATCCCAAGGGTTAGTATCCAAAATAAGTAAAGGACTTATAAAAGTCAACACCTGCAAAACAAATCATCCAATTAGAAATGGGCAGAAGACAAGAACAGACATTTCTCCAAAGAAGACATCCAGATGGCTAACAGACACATGAAAAGACGTTCATCATCACTCTCATCAGGGAAATCCAAATCAAAACTACAATGAAATATCACCTCGCACCTGTCAGGATGGCTAAAATCAACAACACAAGGAACAACAGGTGTCAGCAAGGATGTGGAGAAAAAGGAACCCTCGTGCACCATTGGTGGGAACGCAAACTGGTGCGGCCACTGTGGAAAACCATATGGAGCTTCCTCCAAAAGTTAAAAATAGAGGACTACCCTGTGACCCAGTAATCACACTACTGGATATTTACCCAAAGAATACAAAAACATTAAATCGAAGGGATACATGCACTCCTATGTTTATGGCCACATTATTTACAATAGCCAAGATATGGGAGAAGCCTAAGTGTCTGTCGATTGAGCTGAAAAAGAAGAGGTAGTATATGTATACAATGAAATATTATCCAGCCATAAAAATAACAAAATCTGGCCATTTGCAATGACATGGATAGAGCTAAAGAGTATAACGCTAAGAGAAATACGCCAGTCAGAGAAAAGACAAGTACCATATGATTTCATTCCTATGTAGAATTTAGGAAACCAAAAAAAAAAAAAAAAAAAAAAAAAAAATGAGCAAAGAGAGAGAGAAATCAAGAAACAGACTCTTAATTATAGAGAACAAACTGATGGTTACCAGAAGTGGGGGGGGGGGGGATGGGTGAACTTGGTGATGGGGAGTAACAGGTGCACTTGTTGGGATGAGCACAGGGTGATGTATGGAATTGCCAAATCACTATGTTGTACACCCGAAACTAATATAACAGTGTATGTTAACTAACTGGATTTAAAATTAAAACTTTTAAAAAGATTTTAAAAAATTATGCAGCATATATGAAACCAGAAAAAAAAGAGTATTAAATACTTTATGATGCCAATCATATAAAGTTCTAGAAAATGTAGTGTACTATAAAGGAAAGTAAATCCAAGTTTGCCCAGAAATCCAGAGAGGGTAGGAAGAGAGATAATAAAAGTATGAGGTAAAAGAAGGAGAAGGAGAAGATGAGGAAGAGGAAGAGGGAGAAAAGAAATCATCATCTCAGGAGAAAAGTTAGTGAAGACTTTTTGTTGTTGCAAAAACCCCTACTCTAACTGGCTCAAGAAAAACAGAATTTGTTGTTTCATTTACTGTACTGATGTGGTCTTCAGGTAAGGTTTGATCTAGGAACTAAAATCACATCATCAGTACTGTCTTCTTTCTAACCTTTAGACTCCAACTTTGCTACTTGATTTTATTCTTTGACTCCATGCAATGCTTCCAAAGTTTTTAGGGTCCCAACCCTCCAAGTTCAAGTCCATGGGAAAAGAACCCCGATATAAGTTTTCTCATTTGGTTCAAAAAAAGTCTCATTGCAATAGTCATGTAAGAAAATGCTTTTATATTTTAGAGATGCAAACAAAAATACTTAGGGGTAAAATGACAAACATTTGGAATTACCCTTAAGAAACCACAGCAAAAATACAAAAGTAAGGGAAAGATAAAGCAACGGTGGCCAAACTTGTATAATTCCTGACTCTGGGTGATGAGTATGAATGGGTTCCCTATACTATTATTTCTACTTTGTGCTGACTTCCAAGTTTTCATAATAAAGATGTATTCCAAGAGTCCTGCACCTCAGAAGCTCTGATATTGTCACATGCCCCTCCTGTAGCCAACCGGGGTGGCCCGTGGAACGCATGCCTTTGATTGGTCACACCTGAGCTGATTTCCTGCCCCTGAGCCAAGGATGGAGCCAGTATCACCTGAAGCATCTTCAGGAAGTAAATCCAGGGCTTTTTACTAGAGAAAGGGATGCAAAACCACAGGTGTCTTACCTCCTCCCACCACCTCCACCAGCATGGGCTGTGGCCCTGAGAAAGTGATGGAGGTCCCTTTTTACCACCCAGCATCATAAAGCTCCTTTCTTTTCTCCCATCTCCCCATCACCTTCCTAAGAAGTCGGGAAAGCGGTACAATGAGGTCATGGAGAGCAGCCCTTGAAAGCTGAAGATGCAGTGAGTCGCCAAAACATATTTATTGCTTCTCTACTGTGAGGCAGGCACTGTGCCGGGCAGGGGGGGGGGGCACAGCAGTGAACAGTAACACAGTTGGTACTTTAAACAAGTACTTAATATCTCCAAGCCTTGGTTTCCTCATCTGTAAAATGGGAATAGCAACATAATAATAGATTTAGATTTATTGATATGTATATCTATTGATAGATGAAATACAGATAGATATAGATATAGATATAGATATAGATATAGATATAGATATAGATATAGATATAGATATAGATATATACATATAGACATTAGGGTTACCAGACAAGAGACAGTAGATATGAAAGATTTCAATACATAGTAAAGTTATCATTATTTGTCCTTCTCTGTCTCCCCTTCCTCCTCATTGAGTTACTAGGAGTCCCTCTCCTAGCATCTAATAAGTGCTCCCCCTTGACACTTCTTTATTATTTAAATAACTTCTATTTTTTTATTTGATTGTTATATATTTTTATTTTAGATTTACTATTATTTAACTGATAAGTTTACATCAGTTAAGTTTAGATTTAGCTGAATGTTAATAGAAACCTAATAATAATAATAATAATAATAATAATAATAATAATTAAGGCTCAAACAAGATGGAGGTTATTCATCTTCTGTGTAAAATGATTCCAGAGATCGAGAGTCCAGGGCTATTGTGACAGCCCTTACAAAGTCACTAACAACGCAGGCTCCTTCCATCTTTCTTCTCTGCCACCTTTAGCATGTGGCTTTCACCTTTAAGGTTGCTTCATGGTCACAAAATGTCTGCTGGAGCCCCAGCCATAACATCCACATTCTAGGCAGGAAGAACTGAAGAAAAGGAAATGGCCAAAGGGCTCCTATCTCTCAAAATGGCTCAGACTCAAAAAAAAAGAAAGAAAAGAAAAGAAAAGAAAAAGAAAAGAAAAGAAAAGAAAAGAAAAGAAAAAAAAGAAAAGTCTCAGCCTCCTTTAAAGAATTTTCCCAGAAGTGCCACCCAACACTTCCACTTATATTTCACTGGCCGTTGCTGTCCACAAGTGAAGGCGGGGAATGTAATTTTTCAAATTATGCTGATGTATAATAATACTGATGTCCAAACACTGTCAGGGTCTATTGCTGATTACGAAGTGGAAAATGGGTATGGAATTTAGATAATTTACAGTAGAGTATTTCTTAGCATTCCTTAGAAAGTACAAATGCCAGAAACCATATTTCCACTTTATTAAACCACTTTCTTGCAAAGCTTTTTCATAGCCTGCATTATTTACTCCTAAGTGAGAATTTCTTTTGGGCCTGGGCACATTTAGTCCCAGATCTGCCTACAGAACCCGATGAGGATGCTGTCTCTGACGAGCCACTCATTCTTTTCCAAAGGAGATGATTTCAGTGACCGATTTCACATCTCTCAGACCCAAGGAGAGCTTGCCAGCAAGATCCAGGCCTAAGGAGCAAAAGTTCTCCCAACCAGCCTCAACTCCACGTCCAGGGCGAGGAGTCTTCTCATCTGTAAGTGAGGGACAAGGCAATGGCAGATTCCTCTGGCCCTTTCCAGCTCGGTCATTCTATAGCACTTTTATATAGTCAGTCATCAGATCACCACAGGTGCATCCAGATTTGATCTCAAAACCGCTTGGAGAAAAAAAAGATTCTCTATTTTTAAAAAAATCCGTTTCAACTCGACTTAGTAAGAGCTTTTTTTTTCTTTTGTTAATGGAACTTGGAAATGCATGAAAATTGGAGACCTAAACTCTTGGATTAAAACACACACACACACACACACACACACACACACACACGTGAAAAGTTCCATTTCCCAGCTGCCTTATCATCATTTCACTGGGTCATATGTAGCTTGGGATTACAATATCTAATGTGGCCATATCTTGAATGCAATTACCGTTGCTATGGTGGGTTCCATAAGTATGCATTACTGAGACTCACAGTTCTTGCCAGTGAGTTTGAATATCTAAATAGAGTAGACGACCACTAGAAAAAAAAATCATTATCTAATCTTATTATTCATTTATACTGCAAAGAGCCATTTAAGTACAGCAGCCTACCTTCATTTTTCTAATAAAAGGATCTTATTTTGCTTACAATTGTTAGCCCAACAAATCTAAAATATTTGACTTGAACAAATACATTAATGTTTTCTAATATATTCCTTGGAGTCACAATCTGGCCCCTCCATCTGTTGGCTTCCCTGAAATATTGCTACCCTGAGCTGTTGTTTGTTTTCTTGCTGATCAATTTAAAGCTTAACACGCTTCCTATTCCAAGGGTCAGATCTGTTAAGAGCATCCGTTGTGACCCAGGTGAGGCACATCTGGAGATTCATCGACCCCTTCGGGCCACTGAAGTGCCAGGAAAAGCAACAAAGGAGTAATTTTCATGGTGGCTAACGTTGGGAGTAGATGTCTAGTGCCTATCCACACCCCTGGAGGGAATTTATTTTTCTATTTAGAGCTTTTGTTTCCACCTACCATTTATTGGGCACTTGCCAATAAGCCAGACCTCTGATAAGTGGCTTATGTGTATCAGTTCACTTAATCCTCATAGCACCAAGGTATGGATACCTTATTATACTCATTTGTCAGATGGATGAGAAACCAGAGCTCAAAGGGGCTAAGTTATTATTCAAGTCTTAGCGGTCAGTGGTGGAGCTGGGGTTTAAATCCATGTGTGCCTGACTCTGTAACTCCAGCCCTACATACTGTGATAGAGGGGACTGTTGTCATAACTCCTCACCCTTTCCTAGATGCGTGCCCTTGGACAGGTAACTCTGCAGTTCCTCCCATAGAAAAGAGTTTCCCTTGACTTTGAGCTCGGCCATGTTGCTTGATCTGGCCAATGTGATATGTGCAGATATTACACAAGCATAGACTTGAAATGTGTTGCACGGCTGGGCTTGCCCTCTTGAGATTCTGCCAATACTGAGAAAAGAATATGTCTTGGCTCGCCCACTGATCCCAAAAGGAGAATAAGAGACACATAGAACAGCCAACCTGCAAACTTGTGAGCCAAAATTAAATGTTTGCTGTATGCCACTAAGATTCTGGCCTTGTTTGTTATACAGCAATAGCTAACTGATACAAAACCATAGTTTACTGTGTCTTGAGTATCATAGATCTTCATCACAACAGGGAGGAAAATTCTATTCTCTTAATTCAGTGATGGTCACTGATATTATAGGACAAAGAAATTATATAGCCACCAACATATGGAAGATAGCACCTGCCCACCACAATCTGATAGCCTAAGATGTGTTGGGCCCATGTCATTCATCATTATGTTCAGATGCCTGGGCATGATTAGCTCACATGAAACCTTCGAGTCTGACATTGAACTTTGCAGGATTTAATCAATTCTTCCAGAAATCTCCAAAGACACACACACACACACACACACACACACACACACACACACACACGGGTCTCCCTATCAATCAGGGAGACAGTTGCCAGTCTTAAACCTCAGTCTGCTTCTCTGTCACTGCAAAGAGATTCAAGAAACTACTTGAGGGCAGAATAAGCCTGAAATATACTGTGAAGACAGTAATTCTGACATCTCTTTTCTTCAGAAAGTCTTTTGGTGCAGTGAGAAGGAAGAAAGGGGAAACGCTGCAGGCTCAAAGAGAAAGGGGCAGGAAGCAGGCGATACATGAGGAAGAAACTAAGAAATAAAAACAAAAGAGTGGTCAGATTCAGCCAACAGGATGCTAAAACATCCCCTATTCCACTGGCTCGATTCAAGTTCCACAGAAGTCAAGGCTGCAGTTTCCATGGAGTGCTGGAGTAGCATCTACTGTGGTTCCTATCAGTATGAAAAGACGGGCAATCCCTCGATCAAACACAAGAACTCAGACCTTGTTTGAGGTCTCTCATCTTCTCTGTTTTAACATCCTATCCAGTAGTCATAAAGTATTGGTCAACTGCCCTAATTTATTGCACTCCACTCTTGCATGCAGACCAGCTGATCGCAAGGCGGCTGCTAGCCATCCATTCGTTCCACAAATCTTTATTGAATGTCTGCTCCATGTTGGAGCTGCGATGGTAAACAAGGCAGATGTGAACAAGACAGAGATGGCCCTGCCCTTACACAGTTTTCAATCTAGTGGAAGAGAAATTAGACAGGCTATTACGTAACATGTGATGTGTGCTCTTATCGGGGAACAAATGGAACTCAAGAGGCAGGAGGTCTTAGGCTGGGTTCGTCCAGAAGCAGACCCTGAGATATTTCTTTAAGAGGCAATCCCAGGAAACCCTGGTGGAGAAATGGGGAACTGAGACACGAAAAGGAGGACACTCCATAAAGGGCCCACTGCCAAGTCATCCACCAGAGCTTATTTCTGCCAGGAAGACCTAGGAGTCAGTGTAGAACACATGCCCCGATTATCTTCTCTGTGGGGTGAGGGAGCTGGGGTATGTATACACCAACCCCCACACAATCATTGCTTGAAGGCTGCTTCCAGGTGGCATTAATTCCCTCACACCAGCTGCTGTGGGAAAGTGAGCACAGGTGGCCTTGAACAGGCAGTTGGAAGCTGGGCCAGTGTGCACTGAACTGAGAAGGGGTAGGGGGTTCTAGGCAAGGCACAAGCACCTCCAGTTTATATATGAAAAAAAAAAGTGAGGTACAGAGAGGTTAGGTATCTTGCCCAAACTACACAGCAGAAGAGTGGCAGAGCTGGGACTCAAGTCTGGGCTCCTAACCACTTCCCTACCACCTCTCATAGTATCAAAAATTTGAGCTTTATTCTAAAGGCAACGGGAAGCCACGTAAAGGTTTCAAGTGGGGCTGGACGGTGGAGAAGGTCATGTGCTCATGTGGCGGCCACGTGGAGAAGAGACCAGAGAAGGGCAGAGTGGAGGCAGGTTTGAGGAAATCAAGGTAGTTAGACGAGTGGTGGTGGAAAAGGTGCTGGGAAAACCACCCCTAGGTTATTTGCTTCACAGCCAAGTACAACCGGAGATTTGAACCTGAGGACTGTTAAATCGCAATGTCTTCTCTGGAAGTGCTCAGTGTATGCAGAGCCCTGTTTTTGTCCTTCTCTTTACTCCGTGCCTACAGAGAAGAACGGATTTTAAGCGGTTGGGGATGCCAAGGATAGCATATCCCCTCACCTTCATCTGACCACTCTTTTCTTAGAAAAGTCCTTTCTCCCACACAGTCATTCCATGGCCCCCATATAATGTTACTGAACCCGTGTCATGAGTCTAAGAGAATGGCTTACTTTATTACAATCCAAAGACCCCCACCAGGCTGCTCCCAGCCCTCTAAGCAGGAAATCCCGCACCCTAGAAACAAGGACTGGATATAAGAAGGAACATGAAGCAAGGTTTCTTAATGTTGACACTCTCGACATTTGGGGATAATAATTCTTTGCTGTGGGGGGAAGCCTCGTGCGTCGTAGGGTATTGAGTAACATCCCTTCACCCACCAGCTGCCAGTAGCACCTTCCCAGCTATGACAACCAAAAAGGACATTGCTAAATGACCCCTGGGGGACAAGACTGCCTCCAGGCGAGAACCACCAGGACAGAGAGTTACAAATGCGTCTCTATCCCGGGAAACCATCACCAAGATGAAACCCTACCAACATCAAGCACAGCCATAAATTCTGTAAAAATGAAATCAAACACCTCTGGAAGGTTATTTCAAGGGGAGAAAATCCATGGTGCAGACCTGAAAATCACCTGGCTTGTGCCCACGGCAGACATCACCGATCAACCACTGCTCTGCTCTCCTTCTAAGCCTGAAGAGACCTCTAGCTTTCCCTGGGCAGCTCTGAAGGCAGCCAGTGCCAATTGACTGAAGTCGGTGTAGGAGAATCACATGTGCTTTTGTCCTATTGCTTCCCTTGCCACCCCTGCATTGAATTACACTCTTAGAGAGGGGTCTCCACCTTCTATCTCCCCCAACACAGCCAATAGATGCAACTCCCTCCTCAGCAATGCAATGGCAATAATTCTCGTCTGAAGGAGGAAATGCACACTCCCCTATGGAAAAGTCCACGTTCTGGGAAAGGATGGGGTGTGTGCATGTAATGAACCCCACCCCCACTCTCATCCCGATGGCCTTGGCACCCTATCTCCCAGTTGGGAGTCACTGCTATAGACTATAGACGTGATTCCTCGGGGAGAAAAAATTTCTTCCCTTCTCTACGTTTGTCCTCTACGAGACCACGAGAATGTTACATATGCACGGAGCCCTTGATATAGTCAATTTTCTTTAATAATCCAGATATGGATTCAAACATGTTTTTAACTTAATGCAATGTGAGTTATGACTTCTTAGTTTGAATAGGTCAACGTATACGGTTGCCTAATTGAAAGCAGATCTTTCTCAAGCTCTGGGCTAGAATAAATTTCTCTCTCGTGGCACTCCTTCCTGGGAAAAACTAAGAGCTATATTTGCCAAGTACAGTTAAAAGGGGAAAAAAAATCGCCCTCCCCTGTGACCTGTGTAGATGACACAGGAGGACAGGCTCAACTGTTAATGAGAACCTAAGCTGTTGCAAAATTACAGAGAATGACTTTTGTCTGAAGGAGAGAATTCGAGTTTCCAAGCGGAGCCAAAATGCCTTCTAAATATATAGCACATCTACACACTATTAGAGTGTGTAAAACGGCAACAAAATGACAATCCCAAGGGCTAGCGAGACTCCAGAGCAAACCGGAACTCTCACACGTGGCTGGGAGAAATATGAGAAACGCAAGAAATACCGCCACCCTGGAAAACCGTTTCCCAATTTCTTACAAAGTTAAGCATAGAGTCCTGTTCAAACCAGAGAGCCCACTCCTAGGTACGTATCCGAACGAGATGAAAACCACATGCTCGCACAAAAACCCACGTACAAACGTTTATGAGGGCTTTAAAAACTGGAAATAGGGGCGCCTGGGTGGCTCAGTCAGTTAAGCGGCAGACTTTGGCTCAGGTCATGATCTCGCGGTCCGTGAGTTCGAGCCCCACGTCAGGCTCTGTGCTGACAGCTCAGAGCCTGGAGCCTGCTTCGGATTCTGGGTCTCCCTCTCTCTCTGCTCCTTCCCCCCACTCATGCTCTGTCTCTCAAGAATAAATAAACATTATAAAATATAGAAAAAAAAATTAAAAAAAAAACAGACAGAACATCCCTCAGCTGGAGAATGGACAAAGAACCTGCGGGCCATCCATCCACAGCATGGAATACTACCGGGCAACAGAAAGGAATGAACCATGGATTCGCACAGCAACACGGCTGAATCTCAAATGCGTTATGCTAAGGAAAGGTGTCAGATTAAAAAAGACAGATATATAGTGCATTATGCCACTTATATGACATTCAGGAAAAGCAGAAGTGCAGGAATAAGGTGCAGATCACTGGTTTTAAGAAGTGGAGGGTGGGGGAGGATTTTAACCACAAAGCAGCAATACGAAGGAGTTTGGGGAAGGGTAGTGGCTCCTGTATCTTGACTAAGGTAGTGGTCACATGACCGTGTATTTGGCAAAACTCATAGAACTGTGTACCTTAAAAGGGAATTTCACTGGACATAAATTTAAAAATGAATGAAATCAGACTGCACCATCTACAAATCCAGAATGTTTTAGGACGTTTCTCTGAGCCTCATCTGGAAAACAGGGTTACTTCGTAGGCTCTTAAGAGGAATAAGTGGGACCAAGAATTCAATATGCATCAATAATTGGTGTTTATTAGGGGCGCCTGGGTGGCTCAGTCGGTTGAGCGACCGACTTCAGCTCAGGTCATGATCTCACGGTTTGTGGGTTCGAGCCCTGTGTCGGGCTCTGTGCTGACAGCTCAGAGCCCGGAGCCTGCTTCGGATTCTGTGTCTCCCTCTCTCTCTGTCCCTCCCCCGCTCACATTCTCTCTCTCCCTCTCTCTCGAAAATAAATATTAATTTTTTTTAAGTTGGTGTTTATTATTATTCATTTAACCAACCCTTAACCTGGGCAAGGCTCCAGTTTCTAAGTTTACTTGTCTGTGTCGTTCACTGGGTTATATAGACTTCTACTGGTCAGGGAATGTGCCAGACATATACCTGTGCACACCACGGTGCCCATTCTCATACTTCACACGGGCAAAATGATCCATAAGTTTTTGCCAAATGGAAATGTTGTGGGAAGAGACTGATAATTGTCCCCCAGCATCCATTCTCCTCAATTTCATCATAGAGTTTTAGCTGGAAACATGGCTGCCTAGTTAAAGACTACATTTCCCAGACTCACCGCAGCTAGGTTTGGGCATGTGACATGGTATAGCCAATGGGGTGTGAATGAAAGTGAGATGCACCCTTCCAATTTGTGCCCTTAAAGGGACGAGGGTGATGCTGGCTGGAGAAGCAGGACCAGAGCCATTGCCTTGGTCCCAGAGACAGAAGTGACAAATGAGGATGGCAGAAGTGTCCATCCCCTATATCAACAGACTATGGCGAGAGTGAGAAATGTATTGTTCTTTTCCTAAAGCCACTGTTAAGGCAGGCAAATGAGTACCCTAACTCACACAAATGGATGTCCACTGTGCATACTGTTCCTTCATCCAGTTGTTCAAGGGTGTTTCATTGTTGGCGGCTGCTCTGGGGGGGGGGGTGTGAAAAGAGGTCTACGCCTGGTCTTTGACCATTGTGACCTCATAGTATAGTTGGGAAGGGGAAAACCCTCCAGCCAAAAAAAGTGGTTTTTTTGTTTTAATTTTTTAACATTTATTTATTTTTGAGAGACAGAGAGTGAGTAGGGGAGGGGCAGAGACAGAGAGGGAGGCACAGAATCCGAAGCAGGCTCCAGGCTCCGAGCTGTCAGCACAGAGCCCGACGCGGGGCTCGAACCCACGAACCGTGAGATCATGACCTGAGCCGAAGTCGGACACTCAACTGACTGAGCCACCCAGGCGCCCCCCAAAAAGGTTTTAAAGTACACAAATTAAGTCTTGAAATAATGCAAGTGACCTTCATTCGATACTATCTGAATGCCTTCTAAGTGCTGGGCACTGTTTTAGATACTAAGAACATCATAAGGGAAATAAAGTCAGAGTCTTTGCTCTTTTAGTGCTGACATTCAAGTGAGGAGAGAGGAGGAGACAAGACAATAAGCAAGTACATCAACGAGAAAATGTTCGAGTAGCAGTAAGTGCCTGGATACGAATAAAACAACATATGCCTACAGAGAGGGACTTGAGGGTTAATATATACAGAGTGGTCAGGGAAGGTTGCCCCAGGAGGTGGCATTTAAGTTGAGACCCTAATGATGAGAAGGAGCTAGCCATGTGAAAATCTGGGAACGGGTGTTATAGGTAGAGGGCACAGCCGACTCAAGGGTCCTGGGGCAGAAACAAACCTGATATGCTTGAGATCTATAAAGAAAGCATGCCCTCCTCAATTGGCCGTTTCCTTGTCGACGGCAGACATGGCTAATCAACCACAGCACTTACAGAACCCTCACCCATCACTCCATCCGTTCCAATCAATTCAAGTGGCATATGAGGCAAGAACTGAGTCAGCCTCGAATGTATTTAAAGCCTCCCTTCACTGACCAAGAAAGGCAGAAGGAGAAAGTCCCACCCTTGAAAATAACACAATTGGACTTTCATACTTTCTTGCAAACAGCTCCGTCCAGAGCCTCTCATTCAGCAACACGCAAATGGAGCATTCCCCTGAGTCCTGCACAGCACAGAGACCCAGACCTGAAACTAAAATAAATAAGGCTTTTTCCCTCCTGCTCTCCCGCTGGCAGATTGATGATGATCGTGCAGGCTGAATCTGTCTGCCTGGAGTGAAGCTGCGGTCCTTCCCCGTAGCCCTTGCGGCGGCTCCTCACCTCTTATAGGAGTCTGCTCTTTGCCTCATGGATCATGTTCTAAATGATACCCTCTAACACGTGAGGTCTTGCCTCGAGATGCACCATCGTGACTACATGATCCAATCCCAGGCATAGGCGCCCTTCCGGGGTCTGAAGCCCCTAGGAGATTGCTTGTGCGCCATCCATCATGCGGGGTTCAACCCTCGGGGATGGGCACGCTGGGCCAGATCCTTCATGCTAATGACCTTGGTCGGGCATTTTCTAGAGGCCAGAATCCATGCCAAACACTTCCCATGCCAGCCTCCCCTAATCCTCATATTAACCCCATGAGATGCTCTTATCATCCCCATTTTACAGATAAGGAAACTGTAAATAAGATAAGGCACACAGGGTCCCCAGGGTGGCTCAGTCGGTTAAGCGTCCGACTCTTGACTTCAGCTGAGGTCATTATCTCACGGTCCATGGGTTCGAGCCCTGCATCAGGCTCTGCGCTCACAGTACAGAGCCTGCTTGGGATTCTCTCTCTCCCTCTCTCTCTCTGCCCTCCCCCTCCCTCCCTCCCTCTCTCTCTCTCAAAATAAATAGAAACAAACAAAAAAAGATAAGGCACACAGGGGGGTTAGGCAGCTTGCCCACTGTCATCTGAGAAAATGCCAGGAATTGAACCCAGAACTCAGCACCTGAATACAGCTGCCCCCCCTTCACTAATTCAATTCTCTTATTTCAATTCCCCAATGTATTCAGTTTCTCTTAGTTCTCCTCCACACTTCCTACCCCATCCTGTAACACAACTTCACTCAAAACAAAGAGAAAAACTAATTTCAACTCAGAGCTACCTTCTGCCATTACTTGAGTCCTTTCAAATCGGGTGCCTCTCCCCTTCAATTTATTCATGCAACAAATATTTATTAAACATCGACCATATGCTAGGCACGGCCAGCTGGTGGGACTCTTGTGACTTTGTAGCAGATAATTCTTTCACTCTTGCAAAAGCATGATTGTCAAAAATGGCAACATGGCTCCAATATTTATCGTTAGGCTACACTGTTCTCTGCACCTCTTACGGAATCCTCCTCAACACAAATATTTTCCAAAAACTTGGGCTGAAACTAGCTTGGGTTGATGTCTGGGGAAAAGACAGTAAAAACAAAATATGCTTCCTTTTCCATGCATTTTTGGTTTTACTGCAAATCCTCTCAGCTACTTGATTTTTGAAAACAACATTAAACTAGAGCCACACAGACCAACACAAATGGAGCTCAGCCATAACGCTGAGTAAGAAAAGCTGATTACATAGAAGGATCTGTGTACTTTGTTGTCATTTCAAACAGGCAATGTGCAAAATAATACAATGTGTTTTGTTGTGGGATGCACACATAAGAACAAAGCATAAACACGTGTATGAGAATTAAAAGCACCAAATTCAAGATGTGGGTTACCTCTGGTGGGGACACGAGGGAAGAAAGACTGGGGTGGGGACTCCAATTGTTTTGGTAGTGTATTATTCCTTAAACTGAATGCTGCATTCAGTAGCCCAAATATATATATACATACACACACACACACACACACACACACACACACATATATATATATATATATATATATGTATGTATATATATATATATATTTTTTTTTGTAGGCCCGAATATTTTACACATTTAAAATGACAGCTTCATGGCACAAAAACAGACACATAGACCAATGGAATAGAATAGAAACCCCAGAACTAGACCCACAAACGTATGGCCAACTCATCTTTGACAAAGCAGGAAAGAACATCCAATGGAAAAAAGACAGTCTCTTTAACAAATGGTGCTGGGAGAACTGGACAGCAACATGCAGAAGGTTGAAACTAGACCACTTTCTCACACCATTCACAAAAATAAACTCAAAATGGATAAAGGACCTGAATGTGAGACAGGAAACCATCAAAACCTTAGAGGAGAAAGCAGGAAAAGACCTCTCTGACCTCAGCCGTAGCAATCTCTTGCTCGACACATCCCCAAAGGCAAGGGAATTAAAAGCAAAAGTGAATTACTGGGGCCTTATGAAGATAAAAAGCTTCTGCACAGCAAAGGAAACAACCAACAAAACTAAAAGGCAACCAACGGAACGGGAAAAGATATTTGCAAATGACATATCGGACAAAGGGCTAGTATCCAAAATCTATAAAGAGCTCACCAAACTCCACACCCGAAAAGCAAATAACCCAGTGAAGAAATGGGCAGAAAACATGAATAGACACTTCTCTAAAGAAGACATCCGGATGGCCAACAGGCACATGAAAAGATGTTCAGCGTCGCTCCTTATCAGGGAAATACAAATCAAAACCACACTCAGGTATCACCTCACGCCAGTCAGAGTGGCCAAAATGAACAAATCAGGAGACTATAGATGCTGGAGAGGATGTGGAGAAACGGGAACCCTCTTGCACTGTTGGTGGGAATGCAAATTGGTGCAGCCACTCTGGAAAGCAGTGTGGAGGTTCCTCAGAAAATTAAAAATAGACCTACCCTATGACCCAGCAATAGCACTGCTAGGAATTTATCCAAGGGACACAGGAGTACTGATGCATAGGGGCACTTGTACCCCAATGTTCATAGCAGCACTCTCAACAATAGCCAAATTATGGAAAGAGCCTAAATGTCCATCAACTGATGAATGGATAAAGAAATTGTGGTTTATATACACTATGGAATACTACGTGGCAATGAGAAAAAATGAAATATGGCCTTTTGTAGCAACGTGGATGGAACTGGAGAGTGTGATGCTAAGTGAAATAAGCCATACAGAGAAAGACAGATACCATATGGTTTCACTCTTATGTGGATCCTGAGAAACTTAGCGGGAACCCATGGGGGAGGGGAAGGGAAAAAAAAAAAAAAAAAAAGAGGTTAGAGTGGGAGAGAGCCAAAGCATAAGAGACTGTTGAGAACTGAGAGCAAAGTGAGGGTTGATGGGGGGTGGGAGGGAGGAGAGGGTGGGTGATGGGTATTGAGGAGGGCACCTTTTGGGATGAGCACTGGGTGTTGTATGGAAACCAATTTGACAATAAATTTCATATATAAATAAAAAAAATAA
>NW_024412422.1:10301701-10348381 GCF_014898765.1 Herpailurus yagouaroundi
TGAGGGTTGATGGGGGGTGGGAGGGAGGAGAGGGTGGGTGATGGGTATTGAGGAGGGCACCTTTTGGGATGAGCACTGGGTGTTGTATGGAAACCAATTTGACAATAAATTTCATATATAAATAAAAATAAATAAAATAAAATAAAATAAAAATAAACTATACACATTTATACATTTCTGGCTTCAGCCTTCAAAGTTCAATGGTATAAACTCTAGTTGCATTTTGGCAATTATTTGCCAGGCAAAGCAAGAGAGCTTTGAAATCTTGCTGGGATGCTGTTTATATATTAACTAGTTTGACATGTAATATGATTAAACCAGTGAGTCTACAAATCAGTCTCAAGGGAAGAACATACTTTGAACATCTGTGAAATTATTTGTTAATCATTTTAAATTTTATTTAAAATTAAATAAGGTGTCTTGAGAGTCAAAAAAAAAAAATGACAGCTTCAGGGGTGCCAGGGTGGCTCAGTTGGGTAAGTGTCCGACTTCAGCTCAGATCATGAACCCGCGGTTTGTGGGTTCAAGCCCCGCATCGGGCTCTGTGCTGACAGCTGAGAGTCTGGAGCCTGCTTTGGATTCTGTGTGTGTGTGTGTGTCTCTCTCTCTCTGTCCCTCTCCCACTCATGCTCTGTCTCTCTCAAAAGTAAATAAACATTTAATAAATAAATAAATAAATGAAATGACAGCTTCAAAATAGACATCTAGATAAGTTACATGGTTTCTACTGGGTGGACCCATAAGAAAGAGATTGCTGCTGGAAGACCATTTTAACCTACCAACAGGCAATTTCATATATTCATCACACAACGCAGATCTGCAATGCACCAGTTCATCCAAGCTCAGCCTTTCCAATAAATCTCCGTTAAGAATAATTAAGAATAGAAAATAGCGGTCTGGGTGGTGGTGGTGGTGGTGGTGGTGGTGGTGGTGGTGTGTGTGTGTGTGCGTGCGCGCGTGTTCACACACTCCTGAACTCCAGTTAATGCCAGTTTTCAGGGGACAGAACTGAAATTAATCTCAGAGCTAAAATGTGCAGAGAATAGGAAAGAGATCTTAGCAAAGAGCAGACCAATGGAGCACTTGCACCAGCAATCAGCATGGATACACCGTCATTCCTCTCGCTTGCACTGGTCAACAGAACCCACTGAGCGAACGGCCCTGAACCACCGTGCTTTGTCATTTCTCAGCATCCTGAAGTCCAGGGAGGCAAACCCTTGGCCATTAAAACCATGAGGAAGGCTTTATTAGAATTCTAAAATAGGCCACTCATTTCTAAGGTGCTTGAGTCATTCTCTTATCCCCCTCCCCAAATCTATTTATGTCAAGTAATGGAACTTATTCCAAGAACGGAGGAATAATGAGAAATCTGTATTGCATGGCTATCATTTCACCCACTTCTCAGTTCTCTCCAATTGAGAGCTGTCCCCAAAGTGATGTGCTTTTTTTTTCCTCAAAGCTTTAAAGAAAAAAAAAAAAAAAGAAGGAGAAGAAAGAAAACAAGTTTTAACAGAGAGCGGGAGGGAGACCCAAGATTGCAGTACAAATGATCAAAGTGAAACAAACCATGCTTATATAGGGCAATTGGGGTTTTAAAACTGGAGTGCACACAAGAAACACTCCAGGAGCTTATTAGAAATGCAAATTCGTGCCCCTGCCCAGGTTCTGATTCAATAGGCCCAGCCAGGAGCCCAAGAACTGTGCAGTGTAAGAAGCATCCAGGGTGATTCAGAGGCAGGGTGTTTAGAGACCTCAGCAGAAGAGAAACGTGGTAGGAGGGTCTGGCCACCCTAAAACTGACCTGTGTCCCCCCAAACATCCTTCTTGATCAAGGAAAGGGTAGAGCTGCCATCTGCTTGGAGCTCCCTCTGAGCTTGAGAAAGCATTCTGAACTAACGCATTCCAGCTGCAGAGTTATGCAATCGCTTGTTCATTCACTTATTTCCTTCAATTACCTGCTCCACAAATATTTTTGAGCACCTACTATGTGCCAGGTGCTATGTTACAGCAAGAGACCCGTGTTCATGATGAAGGGGGGGGGGCATGAAGCATAAAAAAAAAAAAAAGAAAGAAAAAGAGAAAAGAAACTACAGATCAGTGAAAAAGGGAAGGATTTTTTTTTTTAACTTTTTTAAATCACCAGGCAGCCTACTGTGGAGACACAGTACATAATTTATAATGACTACTTTACATATCTTTCTGCTGAATGTACCTAGGTCCTTTTTATTTTCTCTTCCGGACGATAAGCTCCAGGCAAAACCATCTCATTTGTTACTGGGGAAATTGTTGCTTCTAGCTTTGGGGGCCTTGAGGCTATGTCACAGCGCGGCAAACATGATTGGTCCCGAAAGGGAATTGCAGAGGCCAGGCACTGAGGTCTTGGAACATGTAATGACCGCCTGGGGACTTCACGGGGCATAGGAAACAGCCTGATTCGCCTTCGCCTGTGAGCTTAGAACTGCCCCCTCGCGGGCCTCTTCGCTTGATCTCAGCTAAACATTCAGTCCTAGGATGACCGACCGTCCCTGTTTATCCAGGAATGGTGGGGCTCGGGGGACATGGAACGTTGACGGAAGTCCCAGGAAAACCGGAACAAGTCGGCCACCCCACCTAACCCCCGCTCCCAAGGTGCCAATTAAAGGATGAGAAAGACAGCCAGCCATGAGCACAGGGACATTGCAGGTGCTTAATAAATATCCGTGGAATGAATGAGCAATGCATAGCCCAGCATCTGACACAGAGCACAGCTAGCAACCTTCTTATTACATTACTATTATTATTGAAACTAATGACTAAGCACCTACGCAGCACTCTTCTTAAATACCTAGTGTGGCAGACATTCTCCGAAGTCTGTTTTTAAAATTTTTATTTTATTTTATTTATTTTTGTTTATGTTTATTTATTTCTGAGAGAGAGACAGAGTGCGAGTGTGGGAGGGACAGAGAGAGAGGGAGACACAGACTCCGAGGCAGGCTCCAGGCTCCAGGCTCCGAGCTGTCAGCACAGAGCCCGACGCAGGGCTCGAATTCACGAACCTAGAGATCACGACCTGAGCTGAAGTCGGACACTTAACCGACTGAGCCACACAGGCGCCCCTGTTTTTAAAATTTTAAATGAAACCTCTGATGTCATGTTGGCCACACACGCCCATCCAAGTGGGCTGCAGCTTAAGAGATTAAGGGTTCAGTTGCCTTTTGTTGTTTGGGTTTGTCTGGGGGTGCCATAAAATTAAAGGAAGCTGTTTGACAAAAACCTCACCTAATTGCTGTTTACTTGAATTCTCTGCATTATATATAACTCGACTCCAGTAAATGACAGTGAACACCATAGCTGTAATAGAGCTTTTGTTTATCTTCATATCTATACAGTTCTTTATAGGACTAGGTCTGGGAGGGAAAGAAAACAAGAAACAAAGGGGAACAAACGTGTCTGTGAGGTTTCCTGACTGTCCCTTCCACCGGGGGGGGGGGGGGGGGGTTTAGGTAATTCTGTTTCCACATGAGGGTCTTGCCCCCCTGGACTGTTTGATAATTCCTTGAGGTCATGAAGATTAGATACTTAGAAGCTCACCTACCAATAAAGTCTATTTTTTTTAATGTTTACTTATTTTTGAGCGAGAGAGACAGAGCACAAGCAGGGGAGGGGCAGAGAGAGAGGGAGACACAGAATCTGAAGCAGGCTCCAGGCTCTGAGCTGCCAGCAGAGATCATGACCTGAGCCAAAGTCCAAGGTTTAAACAGCTAAGCCACCCAGGCGCCCCCCCTCCACCACAACAAAGGGTTTTAGGCACAAGGCAGCCCCCTAGAGCCGAGGGGTCCCACCCTGCCGGTCACTACAGAAGGCCATCACATGACGTCCCTTTGTCAAGCAAATGGACCCACAACTACACTGTTTTGCCTCCCTGTACGTCCTTCCCTCCCACTGGGCCTAACACTGTACTGAGCACCGTGTGGGCTCTCCACAAATGCTTAGTGACTGGACAGATCCCCTCGACGCCCCCTTCTGAATCTCATTCATGACCAACCAGCCACCTTTGAAGCCAGTTCCAGGGCTGGCCCTCCTTTCCTTCTCAAGAGCCCTACAGATGCAGCTGTCCACCGGACAACTCCATGCCGCTTTTTTCCTCCTGGCCCCGGAAGACTGTCCTGTGAACACCACGACTGCTCCTGGGAGAGAAAAGTCAGTGAAATTAAGATCAGCTGCACTTCTTGGGCACATAAAACCTCTCTCTGCTATGTGAGTGTCCCCAAAGACCTAGCCGTATCTTGGGGTTGCAAATACCCTGCGATGTGACCAAGGTGAGTATCGTAATTGCTACAATATATATGCCAGGAACAGAGCTAAGCAATATACATATATCCTCATTTATCCTGACAAGCACTCTGTTAGTGGTTACAAACACAAGTTTTGAAGTCAGATCTGGGCCTATTTAGATCCCAGTTCTGCGGCCTATTGGGTGTCCTTGGATACAATCCTCCTAGACTCCAATTTTCTCACCTGTAAAGTGGGGGTTAAAAATACCTAAGAGGCTTGGTGTGAGGAGTCAATGACAAACTGTATCTAAATCCATGATCGCGGTCAATGTTTAGGCAATGGTGTTCATGACGGTGATTAAAAACAAAGAAGCGGAGGAAGATAAATCAATTCAGAGAGACTACTTAACTTACCTAAGGCCACACAGCTAACCCGTGACAAATATGGGACTCAGAGCCAGGTTTAGTTCATTTCCAAACAACTTTTAGCACCAGAAGATTCTCTTCAAACATCTCACAACTCTGAGCATTTGCATCCCACCTCCTATACAGTCCTACTCTGAAGGAAGCCCAAATGAACACTTTGGGTGCCAAGGACCACTGTTTGAAAATGGCCGCTGCTTTTAATAATTAATAACCACTCTAATTTCAGATCACTTCCTAGCTATCACAAGAGATACGATGCCATCTATTGCCATAAAAATGCTTGCAACAACCACCACCAACATTGGCTGCTCACGCATCTGGAGTCTGCCAAGGGTTGACCAATCCGAGGTAGGTTCAACACCACCTGTCTCTCATCTTTCCCGAACCAACAACCAACCCAAGAAGGGCGACGGCAGAGGCACAAGAGAACACGAGGGAACACACCCAGAGAAACAGACTCCGAACAGGCACATTGTTGCCTCTGCCTTGCTCTATTGGCTGAAGTGGGTCACATGGCCAGGTGCAGAGTCAGAGTACAAAACCGTAAAAGCAGATGGGCAAGGGAGTGGTAGCTTAGGACTCACCAGGTCCTTGGATGTGCCGAGAAGCATGTTCAGATCTCCAGGGGCTGACGTGTGCCACGCTGGATTGTCAGAATGTTTTTTTCAGCCTCCTCGCAGAAAGTTTGGCAAAGGCTCCCGTGAGAAGTGTACGTCCATCTCTGGCCCAGCTATTCTCCCTGGTTTTCAACCCGGCCAGTTACGGTCAGCCCTTTAATGGGGCCAAGGGCAAGGGGAGAGCTGCTCCCTGCCAGCTGTGTGATCTCGGTCAGGCCCTTCCATTTCTCTGAGCTTCAACGTCTCCGTTATAAAACGGACAATTACCCCTGCCATCATCTCTCTGGCTGTGGCCCCATTAGACCATCTAAACATGTTTTGTGAGGCCATAATAATTCCTGACCTCCTGGGCAAATCTTTCGAGGTGCTCCTCTCAGCCCAGCTCCTAATACCACACTCTGCCGAGAGTTAACTCAAAGAGAACTTGTGCAAGTCTGACAGTCTGGCCATTTTCTTTGACCTTGACAAAGGGTGGGAAGGGGACGCTGTTTCTCTCGTCGTTTGCCCGGAGACGTGGGGAGTGGGGACACGGGGGACGGTCCCTGGAATGTCCTGAAACCTAAGACAGTCTTGGCGTGGCTGCTGTCTGTAAAATGGAAAGGGAAGCAAACACAAGAAACGCTGAAACTAAGCCAGCTCGTCTGCATCCAACGGCAACTCTTGTCCTCCAAACTTTTCCAGACGCACAGGCAGCTTAGTTGGTATTCAGGTGGTGGCGGTGCTTGCTGAAGCCATCCAGCCTTTATCCCAAGTGGAGTTCCCCAACCCCCTCCTGCTTTGTTCTTAATCCCCAAAAACTAGGGGAGTGGAGGGAGGGGAGCCCGTTTCTGGTGAACAGCATATAGTACTCTCTGCGGCTAACGTACTCAGAGCCCAGATTAGGTGACATTGTAATTACAGCAACGTGGGCCCTGATGTGGGTGTCTGGGTGGACGCTGAAGGCAGAGGAAATGTAAGGATGGACCATGGCATCCAGGTTCCCTCTGCTCCTAACACCACATCGCCTCTTTGCTGTGTTTCATTATCGTGTTCTTGTCCTGCGCCCTGCAGCCCCTGGTCAGTCAGTCCTGGGGACTGGAACGGGCATTAGGACTCATTCAGCTAAACAGGGACATTGTGCCCACTCTATCACTCCCCAGCCCAAAGCTGACATAAACCCACCACACTCCGGGCAAGTATCCTCCCACGCTCTGCTGAAATACCTCCGGTGACAGGGAACTCGCTAAATCTCGAGGCAGAAGGGTCTGTTGTAGGGGATCTTTAGACCACACCTTCCTTGGCTTCGACCGAAGATCCCTATACCCTGATTCTGGTCACAGAAGCCCCTCAAACTTCATTCCGTCTCTCCCCTATGACTCTCCTGGGGACATATAAAGGCAACTATCACCTCCTTGCTGAGAAATTATAGGCCATCAAGCTTGATCTTTTTCGGCTTCTCACCCTCTACCCGGTCCCCATCGCCATCCACCACTACGCCCGTGCCCTTTCCTTACGTCTAAGGAGTACGACTGCCTCTCGTTCTGTTCAAAGCAACCTTTCCACCTGTTCTCACCTCCATCTCCTCCTGCCCTCTCTGTCACCTTAGTGATTGAACTGGACTAGGGAATCGATTTAAAAAGAGGAAAGGTTCACACCCAAAGTTTATAGCTTGGGGGACTGATTCAATGGTGAAGCCATCAGTGACAACAGAGAAGAGAGGAGCAGGCTGGGAGGGAGACGATAAGGTCGGGGTGGGGCCAGACTAAGTTTGAGGCACCTGGGGACATCCAAGTGGAGACGTGTAGCAGGTGGCTGGACATTAAGATGCGGAAGCCTTGAGAGAGAGGTCTGGGCATGGGGATTAGGGAATCATCGGTGCAGAGAGGTTCTTGGAACATGAGGTGGGACAAGAGTGCCCAAAGTAGATGTAAAGAGTGAGAACATCAGAGACCCAAGGATGGCATTTGGGGGAACCTCAACGTCTAAGAAATAAGCACAGGATGATACAGAGATGGGAAAGGTACAAAGGCAACCAAAAGGATTTAGTAAAATGAAAGCCAGAGGCGGAGAGAGTAGGGGAGGAGTGTGACCAACCTCGCGTCAGATGTGATGTGAGGTCCATCCGAAGAGCACATGCAAAATGTCCAACCTACTTGACTGCTGGAAGATTGGGGTGAGTTTGGAGAATGTGACTACAACAGAGGGATGGGACAGGAAGCAAACTGCAGGGGGTGAGAACAGGAGGAGGGCAAAATAGCTTCCCCTTTTGAGCATATATGAGCATGGGAAGAGTTCCAAACAGGAGTTTCTGATCCAGGGGCTGCATCTGTTTCCTTGGGTTGCCATAGAAATAACCACAAACTCAGTGGCTTAAAACAAGAGAAATGCACCAAGGTGTGGACAAGGTTGGTTCCTTCCACAGGCTCTGAGGGAGAATCCATCCCACGCTTTTCTCCTAACTTTTGCTGGCTATTGGCAATTCTTGGCATCCCTTGGCTTGTAGACCTATCAGTTCAATCTCTGCTTCTGTCTTCACATGGCCAGCCCCTTGTGTCTCTGTGTGTATGATTTGAATCTCCCAGTCTTCTGAGAGAACACCAGTCATTGGGTTTAGGGCCCACCTCAAATCCAGAATGACCTCATCTCAATATTCTTCTTTTTTTTTAAATAATTCAATATTCTTAATTACATCTGCAAAGATCCTATTTCCAAATAAGTTCACATTCACACATATGAGGGGTAAATTCTTCAACATGTCTGTTGGGACCCCTATTCAACCCAGTACAAGGGTCCAAGTGTGGCTGTGCAGATAGAAAAGAAGCTTTGATAACAAGCGCCTCCTCCCTCACCAATCTATAATGCCTAGAACACAAATCACCATATTAATAACTCAGTAAAGATTTATTTGTTTGTGGGGGGCACCTGACGGCCTCAACTGATTGAGCATCCAACTCTTGATTTCGGCTTAGGTCATGATCTCATGGTTCGTGAGATTGAGCCCCTCATCGGACTCTGAGCCTGTTTGGGATTCTCTCTCTCTCTGCCTGCCCCCCACTCATGTGCGTGCTAGCTCGCTCTCTCTCTCTCTCTCTCTCTCAAAATAAATAAATAAACTTTTTTTTAAAAAAAGATGTATTCCAGAGGCACCTGGGTGGCTCAGTTGGTTAAGCGTCTGACTTCAGCTCAGGTCATGATCTCATGGTTTGTGGGTTCAAACCCTGCGTCGGGCTCTGTGCTGACAGCTCAGAGCCTGGAGCCTGCTTCAGATTCTGTGTCTCCCTTTCTCTCTGCTCCTACCCTGCTTGTGCTCTGCCTCTGTCTCTCTCTCTCAAAAAGAAATAAACATTTAAAAAAAAATTTTAAAGATGTATTCCTTTGAGTAAACGGTAATATGAAAAGCCTCAACGGGGGTAATATTCATTCCACACTTATCGAACTCTTCCTACGTGGCACGCATGTTCCTTAAATCCTCTGACCCAGTCCCACCATTCTTCTCCCCAGAGGTAGGCGCTGTAATTATTTGGATACTGAATGAGATAAAGACAGAGATGGAGAGAGATTGGGGATGGGGAGGGAGCAAAAGGAGATCATGTCTATCGGAAAGAAGACCTTAATCTGCCATTCAAAAAGGAAAAAGAGCCTCAGTTATCTAGAGCCGCGACTCTTTTCCAGGGGAGATCTCCTCTTCTCCTGGAGTTTTACCTGAGCCCAGCACATTCCAATGCGGCTGTCTTCCAAGGAACACTGCTCTTGGAATCCGTAGTCGGCACGACCTTGCAACTAAGACCCTGAGCATCAGAGTCAGCCACCCAACACTGCATCTTTGTGGTGATGCTTACTGACACGTGGCCGCTCTGGGCCTCTGCTTGTGCATCTGGAAAAAGGGCATGAGAACAGTATGCGTCCCATAGCACATGTAGGACTTTACCTGCTCAAAGCAAATCCACCTCGGATGTGGGCACTCACTGGATGTCTTTGGGCCAGTTCCTTAACCTCTAGGACCCCATAAAATGGGGATACCCCCACCTGCCTCCCAAGATTATGCAGAAATGAAACAAGAGTATAAATATCAAAGACAGAGACAAACAATAAAGTCTGATCAGTGGCTAGCAATAGGAATCAGAACTTGGTTTACAATCTACATTGGTTCCTTTCGCTCAAAATTCATTTTCCTATGAGCTCTAGCACCTGCCTCTTTCGTGATCAACTTTGGAGACTGGTCAGATATGCAATAGCCTCGATTTATTTTATTTTATTTTTTTAGCCCCAATTTTTTAAGTAAGGATGAATTTATTTACTCTGGAATGAATAAACTCTGTTTTTTCCCTTCCAAAACAGTCACCCTCTTCTAAAGAAAATGAATCCCTCGGGCTCTGGGCTGATGGCTCAGAGCCTGGAGCCTGTTTCCGATTCTGTGTCTCCCTCTCTCTCTGCCTCTCCCCCGTTCATGCTCTGTCTGTCTCTGTCCCAAAAATAAATAAACGTTGAAAAAAAAAATTAAAAAAAAAAAAAAAAAGAAAATGAATCCCCAAATGAGGTTCCAAATGGAGTCCCCAAACGGCAGAGTGTTGGGTAAGCCACACAGCCTCATGGATTTGGTTTAGGACCTATACCAGAAGGAACACCACTTACCCAGAAACCCATAGCCCCAAACCTTGTCTGTGGGTTAGGGTTGCTAAAGTTAGTAAATACAAACAAAGGATGCCTGGCTACATTTGAATTTCAGATAAACAATGAATAGGTTTTCTTGTCTAACCATAACCCATGCGATATTCGGGACATACTTACATTGGACTAAAAAATTACTCATTGGGTGTCTGAAATTCAAATGCAACACGGGAATTCTGTATTTTATGTAACAACTCCGCTATGGATTTCATTCCCAGATTGCATCTAAAACTTCCAACAAATTGCTAGGATGTGAGACTTCAGAGAGAAGGGAACAACGTGGATGAAGTGACTTCTGAATTTCCTGGATGGTCCTAGGTACTTTGGATACTTTTCCTCACGGCATCTTCACACACCTTTAACAAAAGCCATATGGGTCAGCATTATCTCCCGTTTTACAAATGAGGTGATGGGAGGGTGAGATAGATACAGTAGTTCGTTTTAAAAATCTAAATTATCTGGGGGCGCCTGGGTGGCGCAGTCGGTTAAGCGTCCGACTTCAGCCAGGTCACGATCTCGCAGTCCGTGAGTTCGAGCCCCGCGTCAGGCTCTGGGCTGATGGCTCGGAGCCTGGAGCCTGTTTCCGATTCTGTGTCTCCCTCTCTCTCTGCCCCTCCCCCGTTCATGCTCTCTCTCTGTCTCAAAAATAAATAAACGTTAAAAAAAAAAAATCCGTGTAAAAAAAAAAAAAAAGGCAGGGGGTGAGGGGGGACCTAAAAAGAGAACAGACAGACCATGTGGCTGAAGCAGAGCAATGAAGAAGACAGAGGAAGGGGTCAAGGTCAGATTGGTGGGAAAAGGCCTATTCATGCCGGGCCTTGCAGGCCAAGGTGAGAAATGCAAACTTACCCCAAGTATAAGGGTGAGTCTTTGGCTGAACAGCAGTGGGGAGCACAGGTTCTAAAAGTCACTGAGAAAGTGGAGCAGAAGGGCCTTAAGACACAAGGAAGGGAAGAACCCAAGAAGAAAGCTGTTCCAGTTGGGTTTGCTTCCAGGATGCTGATTATGCCATGTTTACCAGCGGGTAGGGGAGCTATGTCAGAAGAGGTGTTTCTTAAAAAATAAAAAAAAATAAAAAATAAAAAAAAAAATAATAAATAAATAAATAAAAAATAAAAATAAATAAAAATAAATAAATAAATAAATAAAATAAAAAATAAAAAAAATAAAAAATAAAAAAATAAATAAAAAAGAAAAAAAGAAAAAAGAAAAAAAAAAAAAAAAAAAAAAAAGAAAAAAAAAGAAAAAAATTTAAAAAAAATTAAAAAAAATAAAAAATAAAAAATAAGAAATAAATAAAAAAAAAAGAAAAAAAGAAGAGGTGTGTTCCTGTGTCTTCCTCTTCCACCGGTCCCATGTGGTCAGAGAGGTGTGGGATTCCAGGACGCATACCGAGTTTGGGAATAGACGGAAAAGCCCTGGTAATAAGCCAGGGATCCAGCCAAGCTTCCCAAAGAGCCCATCCAATCAGCCAAACCCAAGCCGATAATAAAATGGCATCTCATCCTGTGTCCCCTACGGTTTCACATTTACTTACCTCCATCAGGGACCTTGGGTGAAAAGGGTTGACTAGTCCAAGGCTGAATTCAGGTATCGAATTCAGATACCATCTAAAGCTTCCCAAAGCTCACAATGGCCCCTAATGCGCATAGAAGAAATTCTGAAGGATACACTTCAAACTGGTTTAAAAAAAAAAAAAAAGCAAAAAAACAATTGTCTCCTTGGAGGTGAGATTACAGATGGTTTAATACTTCCTTTCTAGGCTTAACCATATTTTGCAACTCTGCTAATATCTGTTACCTGAATGGCAAAAATAAATATATCAGAAAGGCGACAGCTTACACAATTAGATGGGACAATCCCCCTGTGTTGTAAGTGCTCCCCATAGTTTGCGAAGAAAACTAAAATATTCTTAAGGAAAATGTTCCCTCTCTATGTTTCAAAAAGGTACGAGCTCCTCTTTTACGAAATGCATGGTACCCAACAAGTTAAGATCCGCATTTCTCTAGGATGTAATATTCACAGAACATAACCTTATCCCCCAAAAAACTGACCTTTGAGCTTTGTGTTTTATTACCTTATTTGCTTTTACAGCTCTGTTGTAAAGATGTTTATTTTCAGCAACACGGGTGATTGATTCTCCCTCATCTTTCCCTGTCCGTCTCCTCCCAGTCCCGAAGTGCCTTTGAAAGGCCCAGGACAGGGGCGCCTGGGTGGCTCGGTCGGTTGGGCGTCCAACTTCGGCTCAGGTCATGATCTCACCGTCCGTGAGTTCGAGCCCCGCGTCGGGCTCTGTGCTGACAGCTCAGAGCCTGGAGCCTGTTTCGGATTCTGTGTCTCCCTCTCTCTCTGCCCCTCCCCTGTTCATGCTCTGTCTCTCTCTGTCTCAAAAATAAATAAACGTTAAAAAAAAAATTAAAAAAAAAAAAAAAAAGAAAGGACCAGGAAAAAAACCAGCTGTCAGTAATGGTAGATGTGCTTCCCTGTTATGGCAGTGTCTGTGCTTGTGTTCAAAGGACTATTTCCTAAATTTTCTTTAATGTTTGTTTTTGAGAAAGAGAGAGCGTGAGTGAAGGAGGGGCAGAGAGAAAGGAGGCACAGAATCTGAAGCAGGCTCCAGGCTCTGAGAGGTCAGCACAGAGCCCGATGCAGGGCCCGAACTCACAAACTGTGAGATCCTGACCTGAGCCGAAGTCAGATGCTTAACTGACTGAGCCTCCCAGGGGCCCCCAAAGAACTATTTTCTTTTCTCATCTTTCTCCTGACCAATTTCAAATGGTGGTTAAAAAAAAAAAAAAATGAACTTGACAATTGTCTGACTGAAATTAATGCAGGTTTCCATCTTGTAATTGGAAATCATCATATATCAAATTTCTCACTGAGAAGCCAAAACTCAGAGCTTACAAACCAGCAGTCTCAGTGGTTAAATTTGGCTGCCACGTGTGTTTTATTTAGCACCTAATATATATAGCCTGAATAGTGCTTTCAGTTGGAATTTGTTATCAATATTTACAAATTGGGAGATTTTACTCCCCAGTCTGGATTCCCAGTTTCTCTTGAAAAATCTGAGGATGTAACAATCCTGTGGGTTCATACAGCCACTTGGCAAGCCCAGCTTAGAGCTAAATAACAAGGCATGGGCTCTCCTGTTTACCAAAATCCCCACCACTCCCTATTGTCTGCCAATTCCAGGACCAAGTTTCAATTGTCATTTATCTTCTTAAATCTGGATCATTTACTTTACTTGTCCAGGTTACCTGCCAGGCCTCTGTAGATATCTGAGTTTGCAATTTGTCATCTGAGTCAAATAGAACCAAATCAGAGATGTTGTTTCATTGTTTCCTTCTTATTTCAAAATTGTATCTGTGCTTTAAATTGCATAAGAACAAAAACATTGTGTAGAGGTGATGATAGAGAAT
The DNA here is from genome assembly GCF_014898765.1 of Herpailurus yagouaroundi. Lineage (NCBI taxonomy): Eukaryota > Metazoa > Chordata > Mammalia > Carnivora > Felidae > Herpailurus > Herpailurus yagouaroundi. The sequence continues at coordinate 10,315,064 of NW_024412422.1, forward strand.
GAGAAAAATATAAAAAGACTAGCAGGAAGCCCCTGAATAGACACATCGTCTCTCTATGACTCAGCTTCTCTGCTTGCAAATTTTCATTTAACAAATGCTTAGTGAGCATTCCCTATTTTCAAGGCGCTGTGCTGAGGAGGGAGGGGAGGACGGCTTATGCATTAGATCAACTTTAAAGCATGCCTGCAATTCTTTGATATGCCTCCCAGTGCTGGCGTTGGTGAGGATTAGACATAATGTATATAAAGGGTATACATATGCAGAGTAGCTACTCATTACATGGCCAGGACTATTATTACCTCCCAGGACTCTGGACATGATCAAGTTGATGCTACGTGGGAACAGGTTTTGGAAAATTTTAAATCCGTTGTAAATTCAAGGCTTTATTATTAATAACCTCAAAGGAAATGAAAACTATGTTGCCACTACTCTACTTACTACGTGGGATCCTGTTGTTTTGTTGAAAGCCGTGGTTGAGGCTCTGAGTTGTATGAGAGGAAGAGTAGGCAGAACCCCAGTAGGCAAGGCAGGTCTAAAGAACGTAAAGCCTGTGTGGCTCTAACACGGTCTTGAGTCCCTGCGTTAGGGCACAAGACAGAAGGGAGCATGGTTTCCCTAGTTTTATCAGAACTCTGCTCCCTGGCAGGTAGGGGCAAAAAGAAGTAACCAGGACTTGGATGGAAAATCCAGGAGCCAGGGAAGAACATAAACACCCAGTGGCACCCAGGACTGCCACATAGGCTTGTATAGGTTGCCCACTAGGGGGTGAGATCCAGGGCATACTACCCTTGCAAAGGCTACATCCACCCAGGGAAGGGGCACCTTTTTCCAATTCCCGCGATCAAGCCATATGAGCTAGTGATGCCCTTGGTGGCACTAACCAGAGAGCTGTATAGTAAGGGATTGGCACTGACCATAAATCCATCTCGGCTTTGGCGAGAGTGGGGGAGGGATCATATGCAAATGCCCTACTATTGGGTAGAACCGGGCTTATATGAGCATAATGACCTAGACGATTACCATGAACAAGCTCACATATTGGCTAAGAGGGAAGACTCTGGTCTCAGACTAGCAACTGCATTCTACCTGGTCACTTACCAGTGACTGTGACCAACTTGCTGGGCCTCATGTTTCTCCATTGATCAAATGGGAATAAGAAAACCTACCTCGCTGCAGCACTGATCCAATGAGTAGATGCAAACAAAACCCACTGTACAGGGCTGAGCTAGTAGGTGCTGAGTTAAAGTTTGTTGCTGCTGGTTTTTATCAGTATTCGTACTTTCAAATAGAGGATGAAACCTAAGCGCTTTAACAGGCTTGTGTGTTCAGCGGCCTCATTAACCAGAGATAGACACTAAAGAGCAAGAACATGGTGGACTATCCTTTGAAGAATGGGCAACCACTGAAAACCACAGTCCCTAAGGTCCCCATCAATGACAGATTCCAACCACTTCTGATTATCCCAGCCTCCAGGAGCTCCTCTAAGTCAGTGATTCTGACTTCTTTTGGATCACAGCATCTAAAAGCTTGGGACTTCTCCCCAAAATAATACACACCTGCCCCCCCCCACCATTTTGACTTAATTCTGGGGGTACTGGGCGATCTTCTACTTCTGAAACCCCGCGGACTGACAGTTCATGTATCTCAAGTCAGGACCCCCCCAATCTGTAAGTGTAAGGGTCTGTCCTTCAATTCTAGATGTCGTGTCCTTTCTTTTTTTTTAGGTTTGTTTATTTATTTTTAAGAGAGAGAGAGAGAGAGAGAGAGAGCATGGGAGGGGAGGGGCAGAGATAGAGGGAGAGAGAGAATCCCCAGCAGGCTCCACACTGTCAGTGCAGAGCCCGACGCGGAGCTCAGTCTCATGAACCATGAGGTCACGGTCTGAGCCAAAACCCAGAGCAGACGCTCAACCAACTGAGCCACCCAGGTGCCCCAGATGTTGTGTCCTTTCAGCGATACCCGAGGTTCCCAACATTTTCCATGCAAATGATCTGAGGGTATAACTATGCATTTATATCCCACTACATGATTTTGTATCAAAGTGTTCATAAATAACACTGAATGAGACTTTGAGAAATATTAAACTATTCTGCGACTCTCCCCTTGCACCCTGGGGCTAGACCACAGTGTGATTGTTTAGGCTGGAATGTTCAGGAGTTGAATTCCCACTAGCAGTTATCTCGGCAAAAAGTTTTGGATAAGCAAGGAAATGAGGTGGGCCTTGGGACTAGGGAAGGAAAGAATCTCTTTCTATATCTGGTCTAAAGGACACTGGCCCAGATGCCAATACGTGAAAGAAGAGCCAGGCATCACCTAGTGTCCATCAGAGGTGAGCAGGTGGGGCTGGGGCAAATAGCAACCCCACACGTTTGCTTCTGAAGCAGTAGCAGCCCATCGGGGCAGCAAGAGCGGTGAAAGGAAGCAGGCCATCGGTCTGGGGTCGGGGATGAAAAATTAATTATGCACATGTATTCCCTTCTCTCCTTCAACAATAGCGTGAGAGGCAGATAATATTCACTGGTGGCCCAGTAGCCATTCCAAATCTTCTCCCTCACCACCTGTGCCAGGACCTCCCTCTCCCAGCCTCTGCAGCCCAAATGCCCATGTGATTCTGTCCTGGCCAATGAGGGCCTTTGGGAAAATCTCTGACTTCCCAATAAAAGGGACTCATTCCTGCTTTGAATGTGAACATGGGGCCCAGAGGTGAGGAGTTCATCTTGGGAACACGAAGTGACTAGGGTAAAGATGAAAAACAGACATGCTAAGGAGGCCAGAAAAGAGAGACAGAAAGTGCCTGGGTCCTTGATATTCCCACTGAAAAGCCAAACCAACACCAGCAACTGCCCGTCTCCTGACGTCATTTTGTGTGAGAAAAACTAAACCCTATTTATCGCAGCCTCTGTCAGGTTTTCTGTTACTTGCAGCCAAATGCATTCTTTTAGGATTCGATGAAGGGGTTGAAACTGAAGAGATATTCACGGCCTGCCAGTTATCTATTGCCGCAGAGGAAATCACTCCCAAAACTTAGCGGCTTAAAGCAACAACCATTAGTTTAGCTCACAATTCTGCAGGATCAGGCTTCAATTATTTCAGCCAGGCTCTCTCACACATCTGAAGGCTGGAAGGTTGGCTGGGGGCTGGTTGGTCCTGGATGGCCTCACTCACATGTCAGGAAGGTAAGTGAATGTCAGCTGGGGGGATGCCTAGGCCATGTTCCTCTCATCACCCCCCAGGCTAGCCCAGGCTTACTCACATGGCAGCAACATTCCAAGAGCAGAGAGAGAGGTCAAGCCCCAATGCATACCCACTTTTTTTTTTTAACGTTCATTTATTATTGAAAGACAGAGAGACACAGAGCATGAGCGGGGGGGGGGGCAGAGAGAGGGGGAGACAGAGAATCCGAAGCAGGCTCCGGGCTCTGAGCTGTCAGCACAGAGCCTGACGCGGGGCTCGAACCCACAAACTGCGAGATCATGACCTGAGCCAAAGTCGGTCGCTCAACCAACTGAGCCACCCAGGCACCCCGCATACGCACTTTTCAAGCCTCTGCTTATATCATGGTTGCTAAGTCCCCATCAGCCAAAGCAAATCACATGGACCACTCTGATTCAAAGGGTGAATAAACAGACTTCAGATCTTAGGGGGCCGTGTAAGGTTCTGCAAGGGCATGGATACCGAGAGGGGATAATTTGGGCTGTAGTTTATGATCTACCACACATGTGATACAGAGAAGGAAGGGACCATCGTCTGAACAAATTTCAACCAAATTCTGGAAGATGGAAAGTAGAAGAAACTGATATCACAGTCAGAAGAAGCCAATTTGTAGTAGTCATAGAGGGAGTGAACTAAGGAATTAAGAGCAGGTTGGCGACCCACAAAACCCCAGAAAGGCTTGGAACTATGAAAAGCAAGACATCATTGGATGTCTGATTCCCCTGCCCACAGTCTCTCCCCCCACCTAGACTCACAGAGCTCAGACAGGAGATTCTAGGTTTCTTCTCTGGAGAAAAGAGTGGCCTCTGGGAAAATCTTCTATGCTCTGCATTTGGGGACAGCAGACTCCCCATCCAAACACCCCAAACAAAATCTGCCAGTTGGCCACAACTCACAACTCAGATATCTACCCCCCCCCTCTCAAGTGTGGGGAGGCAGCCACAAATCACCAGCCATCTGGGAAACCCCTCCAATGTAAAAGAGATTGGTTCAAGATAAGCCACAGCAATTTGTGTCATGGACAACTGTGCCCCAGAGAAGGGCCATTCCATGAGGGTCAGCAGCCAGCTCAAAGCCTAGGAAGATCTGGTAGATATGTTCTAGACCTGCTCTGGGTAACACCAGACGAGGCTAGAGGATCCTTCTAAAGACACTGATTCCTGGCAATTAATCAGATAGTAATTCATTCAATAATAATGTGTACAGAAAAGGTGTGATCTCATTGTCATCACAGATCTGTGAGGCTGGGGGTGGCAGGTCAGACTTCATAACATACTTTTAAAAGTAACAAAACAGGGGCGCCTGGGTGGCTCAGTTGGTTAAGCGTCCAACTTCGGCTCAGGTCATGATCTCACGGTTTGTGGGTTCGAGCCCTGCATCAGACTCTGTAATGACAGCTCAGAGCCTGAAGCCTGTTTCAGATTCTGTGTCTCCCTTTCTCTGTCCCTCCCCTGCTTGCTCTCTATCGCTCTCAAAACTAAATAAACATTTAAAAAGTTTAAGTAACAAAATAATGATAATTTGTTTCTAGGAGGAAACAACGAGAATGTCAATAAGCAGAGGTAGAATCTTTGTCCGTAAGGTTCTAATTGTCTATTCATAGTGTTATCATCTATCACAATGGAGTATCAACAAACCATTTATGTTGTGTTTCCAGACTTGGAAGCCACCCTGTACAGCCAAGCAGATCCTCAACAAACAGAAGTGTCAGTCTGGAAAAGCAAAACGAAGAAAACCAAGTCTAAGATCACAGGACAGAAAGGAGGGACAACAGGATTCAGAATAGAGGGGAGGACGCTGCTCACTGGATTGGGCGATAATAGACAGATGCTTGTTATAGGCTACATGCCCCTCAGCCGAGGACATACAAGAATTTCTAAAGGGATTCCCTGTCTAATACCCTTTTTCCTTAGTTACAGAATTCTGATTTCCTTCCAGAAGTCAGTGTGCCTGACTAAAATGTTTCCCAGCCTCCCTTGCAGCTAGGAACGGGAAAGACTTCCCGAAAAATCTCCTAAAGAGGGGAAGTAGAACCTTTTTCCACTCCACTCCTTTCCTGCTTCTCCCTCCCTGATATACTAACCAGATGCTGGAGCTCGAACTGCCATCTTGGATGAGGAGGCAAATTTGAGCCCCCTCCCCCCCACCGTCACCACTCAAAGACACCTGTTGTGAGTGTTAGAGAAGAAAACCAGGAGGAGTCTGGGGTGCCAAATTTCTGCTGCCGACTTAGCTCTTCTGCTGTTTTTGCTGCTGTCTGGGAGAAACGGAATAAACTTCTTGTATCAGACAGAAGAAGCTGGTTTATGATGAAACAAAGAGCCCCCCAAATCTCAGTGGCTTAAAATGAGTGGCCACTGCCAGTCACCACGTGGGAGGGAAGGAGAGAACGTGGCAGATCACACACTGGTTCTTAGAGCATTTGCATACAGCCCTTCTACTAACGCTCCATTGGCTGAAGAGAGTCACATGGCCATACTCTACTGCCAAGTGGGTAGGGAGGACTGACTCCACCATGGGTGTTGAAGGCAGAGAGCCAAGGTGAACAGCGCAAGTAACTGGCACCCCTCTTTCCAGTGTAAGCTACCAGTTTGGGTTTTCTAGTTACGTGCAGGTCAACGTGATGCTAACTGGTACCGGGGACCAAGCTGTCCTCAAAAGTTCCATCCCCATGTGGACCAATGAGCTGCACACCATCCCCCTGAGAGAAGCGGGAAGTAGGAACCCTGTCACCTCCCTTTCTTCCCAGCAGTGGGAAAACAGGACAAGAGCAACAGTGACCGGGACTTACTAAGCCCAATAGCCACCCCCACTGGTGCTTCCGGAGGTCTACAGGCACAAGGGCACACAGCTAGTCAGAGGCTGAGTGAAAATAGAACCCACGCTGACTGACTTTGGGACCAACCAGACCCCAAGGCTTGACCTTGACTGCCCAGCTGCTTATACTCACTAACCTCTGTCTTACCTTTGGCCTTAAGCTCTTCTTTCCAGCTCACCTTTTAACTCAGGCAAATGAAACCCAAAACTGCTCCTCAGGTGATGGCGACTGCCCTTACAAGACCCCCCGCCAGCCCAAAACACCCAGATTCTGTGAGCTCACCTTATTTGCTGCAAATAAAGTTTGCTTTCTGCGACAGCTCTCCTTAGTGCATCTGTGACTCCCCAAGGAGCAAACTCACATTGGTTCAGTTACAACTTGACTTAACCTCAGTGCCTCAGAGCTAGCTACCGGCTAGATTCCCCAGATACCCAGATCCCAGCCCAGACGGAGCCTGCTGTCCTTCCCCTACCAGCCAGAGCGTCCTTCCTGTCCTAGTGCAGACAGGTCGCCCTGATGGCCCTTCCCTGCTTCGCCTTCTGACCCAAGATGCTGCACCAGAAAATCTAAAGGGTCCTCTTTGTAAGTTTTGTCCTTACAAATAAATCTTCCCTTCACTTTCGTTTCCAGACAGAGGTCACCTCCTGGCTTCCTCCCCCTATTTCTCTCATCTGCCCCGGCAATATGGCATTTGTTAGTGATAGTAGCTAAGTGGGGTTCAAATGAGGGCTCTTCTGAGTACTTTTCCAGCGAAAACAGTGCTGGAACAGCGCTGGCTTTAAGCCAGGAGTCATAAAGAAAAATATTTCTAGATTTGAACACAAGTTTCTTTCTGTACAAGTTGGACATCAAAAAACAAAGTAAAAGACAAACACCAAATCAGAAGAAGATAGGTGTGATGTATAGGATAGCAAATGGTTTGGGATGCCTGGGTGGCTCCGTTGGTTGAGCATCCATCTTCAGCTCAGGTCACAATACCATGGTTTGTGGGTTCAAGCCCCACATCGGGCTCTGCGTTGACAGCTCAAAGCCTGGAGCTGGCTTCACACTGTGTGTCTCCCTCTCTCTCTCTGCCCCTCCACCTCTTGTTCGTTCTCTCTCTCTCTCTCTCTCTCTCTCTCTCTCTCTCTCTCTCAAAAAAAACATTAAAAAAGAAAGTGGATTAACATCCATAATACATAAAGAACTGAAAATCAACAACAAAAACAACAAGAAAATGGAAAAAGGAGCACCAACTTAGGAATAGATACTCAGCTTCCCTAAAAACCAAATAAATACAAAATTTTTCATCAGATTAGCAAGAGAATGATCTTCTGCAGAATTGGTGACGGTCATTAGAAATGGACACGCTCCTGTATTATTGGTGGAAGTCTAATTAGAACGATGTTTTGGGAAAACAATATAGAATGTCTACCAAAGTTTTAACATGAAGTTGTATAGATTGAGTATCCACAGCTTTTTGCATGCGAATCACTTGTCAATAAAAAGGGGCTACATTTTAAAACAAATAAATAATGTGCCTACTTCCTAGGGTGGCTGGGACACAGTAAGTGCTCAAGGAATATCCAGGAAGCAGATCATGGGGCTGCCGCCGGGGCTCTGTTAATAGCAGAGGAACATTTTTTCCCCCAATGGCCTAAACTCTGCAGGAGGAATTTTTCCACCCACAGTGATCTTTCTGAAACTAAGCCCCCCCCCCCTCCAGCCTCACTTCCCACTGCTCTCCCCCTCATTCACATCACTGCAGCCCAGAAGCACTTTTTCCCCATTCTTTGATGTCCTGCCTCAGGTCTCTGCCCCTTCCGTGCCCTCCACCCGGAACACCCTTCCCCTGTCCTTCCGGCATCTGGTTTCCCCTGTCCCGCACATCTCGGCTGTACCGTCCCATCCCAGGCTTCCCTACGACCCACTCCAAAGCTGGCTGCCCCCTGTCTTCTGTATCAGACACTTTGCTTCCTTCTCCACACTTGGTACACTCGGCATTCCACACGTGTTCGTGACACGGCTTCTGTCCATCTCCCCACCCTCACTGGACTGTGGGCCTCAGGGGCGCACAAACATGTCTGATTGGCCTCCACCCTTGAATGCCAGGCATCTGGCACAGCAGGACCTCACTGAGCGTTTGATACGGGAAGGAGTGTCTGACTCACTCCAGGATCTCGCCGACTTAGAGTGGCTTCCCACCAAGAGAGAGAGTGAGACCCGTCACGCCCGGACGAGTGTGCTCCAGCCCACAGGAGAGGCAGCCTTCTCCGTGGAAATTAAGTGGGCATTCCGACATTTGCAAGAAAGAGAAAAATTCAGGAAGCAGGGTGGCTCGCAGCCCCAGAGCGGAGTCGCAGAGCCCCAGGATGCGGACCCTTTACCACGGGTTGCAGGGCCCTGTCGCATCTGGCACGCGGAACCGCGGCCCTCTGGTTTCTGGTCTGCTTCCCCGACCAGACTGTCAGCGATGAAGGCGGAGACGTGAAGACGCTGTGACAATGCTGCTTCCCTCCATTTCCTCAGTCTGAACACACGCCTGACGTGGAGTCGGCACCCAATCATCACTTGTTGAAAGGCTGTGAAATCCTGCCTCTTGCTCCCTCCCCGCTTCCAGCCTGTTCTGCAAAACAGGTGAAAACCTACTAGCGATGTCCAGACCCTTAAAGATTTTAACAGGAGATCAGTCCAAACGGGGAAGGAGTAAAGGTGTTTTTCCTGATAGAAAACCCTCTGTAGCATTGATTTTGTTGTCACAGACCGCATTTATTTTGTTATCTCTGCATTAAAGGCAGAGTGAGATCTTAGATAACCAAGGCAGATCAAGCTCCAAATATCCTTTTTCCCCTTGCCCTCGCGGCCACACTTGCATTTCGAATTTCTGGTTCTGGGTTCTGAATTGTAGGAAAAACCAAAGAATAGGCTTGATCGCCTGGACAGAAAAATTTATTCTTGGGTTTCTTTAATTAATGACAATAATAATGGTTGCCTGGATGGCTAAGTGGTGGTGTGCCAGGCCCTGTGCTGTGTGCCTTGCAAGCCCCACATCCCACTGAAGCCAGGGCTCCATGAACCAGGGGTTGTTTTATTCCCATTTTACAGAAGAGGAAACTGAGGCTTGGAGGGATGAACAGGCTGAGCAAGGTCCCTCAGGGAGAAAATGGCAGACTCATGCCTATGTGATGCCAACTCCCAAGTTCAACACCAGGCCCCATGACGCTTGCTTTGTTTTTGTTTTGTTACCCTTGACGAGAGCTGGGTCAGATCCCTCCTTCACCTGCAAACAAGACCTGACCTCACAAAAGGGCTCTCACAGGTCAGCCTCTGGAAACCACAGGGTTACTTTGCTAGACGGAGTTCTTTTTCCAGTTGCCTGATTTTGCGGGGTCTTCACCAGACTGGAACCTTCTTTTTCTGAGGCCATAAAGAAGTTCCATCACAGGGGCGCCTGGGTGGTGCAGTCGGTTAAGCGTCCGACTTCAGCCGGGTCACGATCTCGCGAGATCTCGCGTGATCTCGCGTGAGTTCGAGCCCTGCGTCGGGCTCTGGGCTGATGGCTCGGAGCCTGGAGCCTGTTTCCGATTCTGTGTCTCCCTCTCTCTCTGCCCCTCCCCCGTTCATGCTCTGTCTCTCTCTGTCCCAAAAATAAATAAACGTTGAAAAAAAAAATTAAAAAAAAAAAAGAAGTTCCATCACAGAAAACCAAACCCCACCGCAACCAGCAATAACTGCTGAACTAGAGAACCCCATGTGAGAAGAATCCAAAAACCCCAGGCTGGCTGGGACGCATTCTGCTTTTAACAGGGCAGAGAAGTTATTGCTACCTTCTCCTCTTGTTCCCCCTCTCCCTCCCTCCCTAATACTGTCATTTCGTCTTTTCCATCTGCCCCCTTTCTGTCCACCCCAGCCTCTTAGAACAGCTCACCACAACATCAGGATGTCTCTCCCAACATTTGCACAGAGCAGTTCATTTTTCCGAGCTGTTATTAACACTCCAGCGGAATGCTCTAAGAAAGAGACAGGCCTGGTCTTCTCCAAGCCATTAGAGCACCTGAATAATTTACTACTCCCAGAAAAAGGGCCCTTCCCCAGCACAATTTCCTCCCACACCTTCAGATTTCCTCTAAAGAGCTCCTGTCACAGACAGGAAGGAATGGAGCGGTCTTTGAAAGGAAGGCTCAGGCTGGTTCTTATTGGCATCTAAAGTTATTATCTGGGGGCCAGAATCCAATTTGGAGATCAAATAAATTCACAGCAAAGTTACGGTTCAATTTGTGAATTTAAGCCTGCTGGAAAGAGAAGCAAGAGAGCAAGTTGGCGAGAAAGCCTAGGGCGGCTCTAACGAACGGATGCAGCTGAACACTCTTGCACCAAGTGTTGATGGCTCTTTGGGAAAAGCCAGAAATGAACACGCAGCCTGGATGATGTTGTGAGACCAGTCGGTGGGAAAGCGAGTTCGATTTGTAAACATTCAGCTGGCATCTGTGCCAGCCTTGGACCCATTTGCCCTCAGAGCTACCCTTCCCCCACTCTGCTCTGTGTCACATGGACTACATTTCCCAGACTCCCTTGCTGTCTCCAGGTTGGGTTAGCCAATGAGAGCCCCTGGAGGAGATCAGAGGCCGGGAGGAAAGGAAAAGTCAGGGCATTTCTCCCTTCCTCTCTGCTTCAAGCGGCTTCTCTGGAAGGAGTTGCATCTCCTCCACAACTTCAGCACGGGCTAGGTAGGCCTGCCCTGGCTCCAGCTCCCACCACAGGCTCTCGGCTCCTAGACTCTATTGACACCCACTCTGTCCCTCTAGTTGTAGCGATGGCAGCAGCTTCCTGTAGGGTTAATCTGATTCCCTCACCACCCCTGTTTAACCAATACCTGAACTTAATTCTCTTTTAAATACTCAGAATAATTTCTGTTTTTCTTTTTTTTTTATTTTTTTTAACGTTTTATTTATTTTTGAGAGAGAGAGACAGAGTGTGAGCGGGGGAGGGGCAGAGAGAGAGGGAGACACAGAATCTGAAGCAGGCTTCAGGATCTGAGCTGTCAGCAAAGAGCCCAATGCAGGGCTCGAACTCACGAATCGTGAGATCATGACCTGAGCTGAACTCGGACGCCCAACCGACGGAGCCACCCAGGCACCCCTAATTTCTATTTTTCTATTAGGACCATAACTGATAAAACCACTGATACTAATACAATAATATAAGATTTAGGAATGCAATTTTGCACAGAAAACAAAGAGGGGCACCTGGGTGGCACAGTCGGTTAAGCGTCCGACTTCAGCCAGGTCACGATCTCACGGTCCGTGAGTTCGAGCCCCGCGTCAGGCTCTGGGCTGATGGCTCGGAGCCTGGAGCCTGTTTCCGATTCTGTGTCTCCCTCTCTCTCTGCCCCTCCCCCGTTCATGCTCTGTCTCTCTCTGTCCCAAAAATTAAAAAAAAAAAAAAAAAAAAAAAGTTGAAAAAAAAAAAGAAAACAAAGAATACCTGTGCCAATAATTTAACTCTACAGGTATACACAGAGCTGAAAAACAAGACCTCCCAAGGCCAAGTATTCTCTTTCTCTCTCTCTCTTGCTCTATCTCTCCCTTACACACACAGACACACACACACACACACACACACACACACACACACACACTTTCCAACCAAACTTTTCCCCTCTTTGGTGTAATACAGTGAAAATAAAAAGAATGGATTTTTGAATCAAGCCAACTTGGGTTTGAACCCTCAGCTCTGCATTTACTAGCTGAAGGACCTTAAACAGGTCATTTAAGCCTCCTGAGCCTGTTTTCTCACCTGTAAGAGGGGGAAAATAGTATCTGTGTTTTATAAAGTTGTTTTAAAAATTTAGAGAGCACAGTTCCTGACGTGGAGTTAATTGTTAGGCAAATGTTGGTTCTTTTGACCTGAGAAAAGTTTACAGTCATAACAAACACATTCTGGGGGTAACAAGCTACCTCTGACACTCTTTCTAACATTTCTGGTCCTCTGAGGACCTTCAAGAAACATGAACGGGTGCCCTCAGCCCCTTGGAAAAGCCACGGTGCCTCCTGAAAAAAATTCTGGAGATAAGCCTAGAGACAGGCTTATCTCTAACTCTAAATAACTCTAAATAACTCTAAAAGTTATTTCTTTTAACAGGTAAGTAGCAAGTTCTGCCAAATCATAAAACTTTTGACACGTAAAACCTGCCCAGTGTGGTTTTAACTTTGACAGAGATGAAAGAAAGAGACTCAGCTAAGATGCTTCTGCAAAATGCCGTCCCCTTAGAGCTGGGGAGAGATCACCACTGTTTTACAGGTTTGGAAGCTGCGCCGTGGGACCTTACTGCTCAGAATTCTTTAGTCTCTGGTTGTTGTGACAGAACTGAAAAGCCGGCCCTGACTTTCTCTTATGATGTTTAAAATAAACCAAGGAAGGAAAGCCCCCAAGTGAGAATGTTGATTGGGTCTTGATTTTTTTCCAAATAAACCCCGCTTAAAACTTTCTACTGCCCATCAGATAAGGGATTATACCACTGCTTCTGTAACTCTTTTACAGGAGCTTCCTACATAAACACTCTGATAGCTGGATCCTCAGGATGAAACTCTGATTCTGATATCTTGATGGATTCCTGGACAGGGTCAGAGATAACAATTCTACACATTCTCTACCTCCAGATGGTCATAGGAAGGTAGCCCGGGAGGGCTGGTATAACTCAGGAGACTTGAAACAGAGAGAGAGAAAGAGAGAGAGAGATTGATTCTTACTGGTTCTATTTTTCTGGAGAACTCTAATACAAAGCCCCCGTCTGTTGGCCTCCAAAGACTGGGCTCTTGTATTCTGCCACTCTTTGAAGTGCCTCTAATTCCCACACTACAGATATGGTCTTTAGTTTATCAACTGATACTTCTTCATAAACCTCCAGCTTGCCTGGGGAAAACGCACAAGGGAACACAGATCTTGTTCTTCAATATCCATCCTTCCCTTCTTCCTTTAGTAAGAGAGTCCTTCAATTTTAACTAGGCACATAGCCACCGACACTAAAGACTACCCTTCCCTTACAGCTAGCTGTGGCCATGAGAAGTCGGAGCTAATGAGATGTGAGCAGAAGTGGTATGTGCGACTTTAGAGCAGTTCCTTTAAAGGGAAGCGGCATGCCCCCACCTCCTCTTTCCTCCTTACCACTGGAATGTAGATGTAATGGCAGGAACTGGAGCAGCCATTTTAAGCCATGTAATGATAACCGTGAATTTGAGGACAGCAGAGCAAACAAAATTTTTAAATGCCTGCTTAGGACTCTACTACTGGGAAACAATCACATCAATCCTGACTGTATTCCCGGACTTTCCCTGAATAAAGAAATAAACATTTATCTCATTTTTACATCTCTTTTTCACAGCAGCCGAAGCTGCATCTTAACTAATATAAAGAGTCCAAGTAGGAATTGGACTCTGCCGATTGCTTCTACGTCCACTTTTCAAAGTCAAACACAACCACCCACTACCTTTTTAATCTGTTAATCATAAAAATAAATGACTCATGGTTGGTGGCTCAGAAGTCAGAACAATGTCTTAATGCCAAGATTTTTTTTTAAGTTTATTTATTTATCTTGTGGCCAGGAGAGGCAGAGAGAAAGGGAGGGAGAGAGAATCCCAAGCAGGCTCCGCACTGCCAGTGCAGAGCCTGACACAAAGCTCGAATTCACAAACTGCGCGAGCATGACCTGACCCGAAACCAAGAGTCGGACGCTCAACCAACTGAGCCACCAAGGCGCCCCAATGCCGGGATTTTTTTCACAACCAAACTCCTACATCTCCCCTAACGGTTGATTAATTGCGTTCATGGTCTCAGTTAATGACTTCCCAGTATCCCTCAAGAGGTGGTCTGCTTTCCCAGCCCTTAAATCCAGGCTGGCTTTGTCTTGGCCATTAGCACGTAGCAGAAGTGATAGCATGCCAATTCCAAGCCAATGCTTCAGAAGACTTTGGGTTCTTCTGTGCTGTCAGCCTGAGAACAAGGCTGGAATAGAGGGTCAGACGTTAGGTAAAGCAGATATTCATTCCACCCAAGACATTCCTCTTCATCTCCCCTCAAGCCAATCACAAGTATTTTAAAAATCTGGAAGCAGACCAAGCAAGTATTTAATAGTGACTGGCTTTGTGCAGTTTAAGGGGATTGAGGGTGGGGTGTCACTTTTTATTCTATTTCTTTGTGATTTGGATCTATTTATTTTAAAAATGGGTATTATCTTTGTAATCGAAAAAAATAATCACTGGTAAAACTTTTAAGCATCAATGGTCACAATGAGCTGGTGGCAATGGATTTCTAAGGCTTTTTCACCATCATTTTTTTTTTTTTTACCACAAGCCAGCTTTGTTTTTAATTATTATTTTCAGAGTCACTGCTAGTTCATCTAGCCTGTCCAAATTAAGAAAAGGAGCCCCTTTTCTGACTCCATCCAGGTGGTAAGCAGAGTATGGGTTGGACTTCAACCCCCATTCACAACCTCTCATTTTGAATAGTAAGCATCCTGCAAAGCCATACCCACTAACTCTGGTTAGCAGTGATGCATTGCTGCCTTTGGGGATTTGGATGAAGTAGGGAATTTGAAATAGAGAGTAGAAGAAAAATTCTTACTCATTTTTCATTGCTCATGAGCCTACTGAGAAGACAAATGTCTGCATACGAATCCATGTTGGTATTTTGCTCCAAACCCAAGAGAATAAAAGGCATATGGATTTCTGAGAGGGCGAAGCAAGGTGATTCCTTCCTCCACCAAGCTCCCTGACAGGCATCTCTTTGCCATGCTAGCCACTGCTTTCTCACTCAGTTCACTTAGACCAGAAAGAATCTTGAATTTGGTGGAGGAAGGGGCGTGGAGCCCTTCTGCCTCTGATTCTCCCAAATCTCAACTATGAAGAGGGAAACTATCACAGCCTGATTTTGACACCCTCAACTGCCTGGCTAGACTGTAGCAGTGAAATATGAGAGGTTTGGGGGTAAGGCCCGTACCAACTATAGGTGTCAGACCTGGGAGGCATGAGCTGGTTCCAAAGTCAGGGAAAGTTGATGGCAATGAGGGCCAAAGACTGTCCAGGGAAGGAAATTCAGAATATGGTCACCAATCTAGTGGAATGAACAGACCCCTAAGAGGCAAGGCTTTCAGACATACCCTCCACTGTCCCTGAATCATTGAAATGCCCTGGCACCACACAGCAGAGAAAAAAAAGACATAAGCTATTAGGTTCCGTTTCTTTCTGAAACAGCAGCAAGATCATTTCCTGTCAGTGACCTACATTGTGACTGCAGCCATGGCTGAATCTGCAGAACCTGACTCCCAGCTCAGGTAAATGCAAGACATCAGAATCCTCTGATGTACCAGTGCTTGTTCCAAGTGAGTTGAAAGGGGGCTGCTCTGCTAGCCTTGAACCTGATGCTTTGGACTCTAGATTCACTTAGAGTCACCTGACCAGAACATGCTTTGTGCCTTTACTGTGACCACACAAAGGTCACATATAGCCCAAGAAGGCTTTATGATAGCATAGTAGCTTTCCGGGAATCTCCATTTTGTTTTAAATCTGTGTTTACAAAAACAGTTAAGGGTGATCGTTTGCATTACAAGATGATGATGCTTCTTTCTCAAATGAATTCACAACTGGGTTCCGATAAATAGGTGTAATCTCCTTACACAATTAAGCTTTTGTTTATAGACCATAAACTCAGAGGATAAAAGAAATCTGAAAAAAGACTGCTAATAGCCCAAATCAAGCAAACATTTAAATGCAGGCAAACAGTAATACTACTACTACTAATAATAAAATCTTGTAGAATACCTAACCTTATCCAGGCACTGTTCCAAGCCCTTTATTTGTATTTATTCATTTAGTCTTTACAACATTTAACCTCTGAGATAGGGACATGTATTATCCCCATTCTACAGATGAGAAAGGTGAGGCACAGGCTGTTAAGTGATATGTCCACTTCTTTTTTTTTTTTTTAACGTTTATTTATCTTTGAGACAGAGACAGAGCATGAACGAGGGAGGGTCAGAGAGAGAGGGAGACACAGAATCGGAAGCAGGCTCCAGGCTCCGAGCCATCAGCCCAGAGCCTGACGCGGGGCTCGAACTCACGGACCGTGAGATCGTGACCTGAGCCGAAGTCGGACGCTCAACCGACTGAGCCACCCAGGCGCCCCTCCACTTCTAATAAATACAGCAGATAGGATTTAAACCTGGATGTACTGAATCCTGTAAGTCAGTGGGAAAATATGGCCCCCTGACACAGAAGATTCAAGAGTTCAGACAGGATCAAATAGTTTCTAACACCACTTTCCTTGCTGATATTCCCTGTGGGTACAAGTCATAAGGAGCCATATCCCTGTTTCACACAAGCATTTGTTCTTGGATTTTCTTTTTTTTTTTTTTATTTTTGTAATGTTTATTTACTTTGAAAGAGAGAGACAGAGACAGAGCATGAGCGGGGAAGGGGCAGAGAGAGAGGGAGACGCAGAATCTGAAGCAGGCTCCAGGCTCTGAGCTGTCAACACAGAGCCCAACGTGGGGCTCGAACTCACCAACCATGAGATCATGATCTGAGCCAAAGACGGATGCTCAACCAACTGAGCCCCCCAGACACCCCTGTTCCTGGATCTTAAGGACGGCCATCTTACTTTTCAGACTCCTTCAAAAGCAAAACCTGAGATGGGGACTTGGATGCAGAGTTTATTTGGGTGGTGACCGCAGGAAGAAGGACGAGGGAGTAAGACAGTGATATGATGAAGAAAGAAAAGCCATTAAAGGTGTGCTAGGGAACTGGTTATCTCTGTGTGTAAGTAGGGTTCAATTTTGCTGGGGAGCCTCCAAGGAACTATGTAGAATGCAGAACTGATCCATTGGCTCTTGTCTCCCACTGACTGAAGACTACTCCTGGGAATATTAATGCCCCAGCCCCACCAGCCCGTGCATGGGTTTAGTGGCCTTCTACACTATGGAAAAGAGCTTTGAAGCACAAAAGCGTAGAGATCATGCAGTTATGTGCTTGGGGTGTGGAGCTGTCCGTCACTGAGGTGCTGAAATCAGGTACACAGAGTGGGTGTAGCGTTGAGCACAAAACTCCTCTCCTACAGTGACTGGTGGGCTACATGTCTTGCTGCCATTGATCCAGAACTGAAAGTTGTCCTCCTCTCTAGGTTCCCTTCTGAACAAAACGAGTTTTTAGGTATGGACATGTGACCCAAGCTTAGTAATCAGAGGCCTTCCTTGGGCTTTTCTTCCATGTGACGAAGACAAGAACAATTCACTAGAACTCAAACCCTCAGTGAGTCAATCCAGCCGCAATACCTGTGTGGCTCCTCCAGACCTCTAATAAGTTATACAAAGAAGTGGTGTTTTTTCCAACTATCACACCTGGGATCCACTTCCACATACCTGGGTAACTATAAATAAGCCTTACTGGCTTCCCTGTATCTAGTCTGTCCCATTTTTCAACCTACCACTAAAGGCTGTTTTCTGGAGAGATAATCTGATCAGCCATGTTGTTTGGAAATCCCCCAAATAGATCCCCACTGCCTTAGGTGACACAGTCTGACTTACATTGTCCTTCCTTCTTCCTTCCTGATCTGACCTCTGTCCTCTCTTATCTCCAACTTCATTTCCTCACATCTCTCCATATGTACTTTATCCTTTTACCTGTAAACCACTTGAAATCCCAGCGTTTCCCTTATACTTCTGTCTTTACACTTGCTGTTCCTTATTCCTGAAATATTTTGACCTTTCCATGTATGTCCTTCAAGATCCAACCCAAGAATTATCCCATTTGGAAACTGCTGGCTTTGGCTTCTCAGAACACGCCCACAAACTTCTTTCCCCATCCCTAGCCTATCAGTCAACCAGAGTCTTCCGTCCTTCTGAACAAAATGGAATCTAGGAATGGACAAGTTACCCAACATTCACAGTCCGAGGTCTTCCTTGGGATTTTCTGTTAAAACTAGTGAGGAAGACAACCTCTTTTTCTGAGTTACGATGTTAGAGAGATGTGACTCTACAGCTGTCTGAAGCGATGCTTCTAACCACATGGGAACACTGAGCCTGTATTCTGAAACTAGGCCAATACACTGGGGCTATTAGTCTGGACACTTGGTTTCAAGTGACAGAAACCCAATTCAAACATATTTAAGCAAGTAAAAAGGAAGTTTATGGGCTCACATTATTGGGGAATCTAGAAGTATATATTCAACTCAGCTCAGGCGTGGTGGAATTCAGGAGCTTAACCAATAATCTCTCTCTCTCTCTCTCTCTCTCTCTCTCTCTCACACACACACACACACACACACACACACACACCTCCTACCAACTGCTTGGCCATTTCTTGCCTCTGCTTGACTTCACTCTACATGATATGGCCACCTCCACCCCACACACTCATTCTACTAGCTTACCAACAATGAAAAGCATACTTCCTCTCTCTTTTGTCATCATTTTAGCAATCCTACAGAAGACTCTGATTGGCCCATCTTGGTCATGTGCCCACCTCTATAGCTTGGGGTTCAGGAAGAATGGGTCACCATGATTCATAACCCTCAGGACCATAGAGCAGGAGTTGGAAGACTATGGCCCAGGGGTCAAATCTGGTCTGCCTCCTGCTTTTTTAAACAAAGGTTTATTGGAATACACTCATTCATTTGCATATTGTCTACAGTTGCTTTCATGCTATGATAACAGAGGTCAGTAGTTATGAAAAGAACTGTGTGGCCTTCAAAACCTAAAATAACTACTCTCTGGTCCTTCACAGAAAATGTTTGCTGACCCCTGTCATAGATGATGGGAGGTTTGAGTTCCCCTTCTTGCTTAAAGCAAACTCCAGCCCTTCTTACTGGCTGTGTAACCTTAGGCATATCACAGCCTCTGAGCTGAGGGGCCCTTACCAATATGTTGGAAACAGCAATACCTTCTCCACAGGATGGAGAGGTAGATGCATGGCTGGATGTGTGCATGCATGCAAGCAAAGGACCTCCTACTAAAACTTATTTGTCCAACATTGCATTCCTTTGGAGCTAGGTTTAATTGGGGAAATGGTTAATCTGGAACGAGTGGAATGGGAGACAAGCCAGGAAAATGCTCCTCTACAAAAAATAAAGAGCTTAATACAGGGTCATGACACAGTAAGCACTCAATACATGGTAGACAAGAAAAGAAAAAAGTTAATGGAAATCCAAAGAAAGCAAAGCTGCCCCACTGAATGAAAACAAAATAAATAACTTTGTAAAGGTACAGACTGACTTTCAGCATTTTGTCCTGCCTCCTCCCTGCTGAGATCCTGAAGCAATTATGTCTCAATCAGAAGAATGCAATTTTTCCCCATTGTGAAGACAGGAAAGGAAGGTCCTGCTTTGATGTTCAAACACCTCATGATTTTTGGCTACAGCTGCAGGTAGCTACTAACCCATAATGCAGTGGGTTGCTTATTTTGATGAGGGAGGGGGGTTTGTTCAAAGCTACTGGGGAAACAGAGCGTTTTCATTTTAATCAGAAGTGCTTCCAGAATAACTCTTCCTTAATTGCTCACAGAAGGTAGCACATCCACTTTTAATGGAACATTCTGAAGACTGAACAAGAGACAAAACTTTAAATGCCACATCTGCTTCCTATCAAGAGCCTCTTACTCTTTCTGGGACTCAGTTGCCTTGCTTGTAAAATGGGAAGACAACTCTTCGCTTCTGTGACGATCTCTCCCACAGGCAGAGGCCGAATGGTGTCTCTAATTAATACTCCCGCCACTTGAAAGAAACACAATGTTTTCTGAGACCTAAACAATCCCAGAAGCACATTTACCCCTGACTTACCACGGACTAGGTTCTCTGCTAGGTGCTCTACATACATTGTCCAGCAAAATCCACATGTCCACCTGAGAAAGCAGGTGCTGTCACCATTCCCTTTTTCAGATGCAGAAACTAAGACTTAGAGACCTGCTCTGCCTTGCCCAAGGCCATCCACCAAGTCAGTGGTAGATCCAAGATTGGAACTTGGGTCTATCTGACTTGAAGTCTCTCATTCCTAACCATTTTATACTAGAGGAAACTGAGGCACCAAAAGGCTAGGTGAAGCAACTTGCAGTCAGATGATTCCATGGGAAAAACATTTTTTGGTACCATACTCCCAATTTCTCTGTAAGTGTGTGATTATTTCAAAAAAAATTTTTCTATTTAGGTAACAAAGAACGTTTATCTACTGTATAAGATGTGAGTGCTAAGAACAGTGCTTGACATACAGTAAATTCTAAGACTAGCTGTTCTCCTTATCAGTATCTTCTTCCTCCTCTGAACCTGAGTAGAGAGACCATGAGGCACCCGCAGGTAAAAGTCAATTAATCTGGCCGTCCAGGCACCAGCCCAGCAGCAACATTATCTATTAACAAATTGATCTTGCCCCAATATACCAAATACTTAGCAGCCACTCCTACAGAAGCAGCAAAACATTTGTTTCCTTTAGAGCATTTTACTGGCAAACAAGTCACACAATCCATCAGCAAATTCTGTCAGCTCGGCCACTAGCACATATCCAGAACCCAAACGCTTCTCATCCCTCCGTGGCTAACACCCTGGATCCCGTCCCCGCCACCTAACTGATCCCCCTGACTTTACCCTGATATGCCTCGCAGTCTACTCTCAACACAGCAGGTGGTATAAATCCTGCTTTTAAAAGGAAAAAGAAAAGCAGATCCCATTACTCCTCGGGTCAAAATTTTCCGGAGATGCCCTACTTCAGCTCAGACAGGAAGTCACTGACTTTGCTGTGGTCCGCAAGGCCCTACGCAGTCCGCCCCAGGATCTCACCAGCTTCACCTCCTCCCATACTTCCTCCTGTTCACTTTACCCCAGCCACGCTATTCCCAGAGCATGCCAGAGAGGCTCCTACCTCAGGGCCTCTGTACTGGCTGTTCCCTCTGTCTGAAATGCCATTCCCCTTAATCCACACAGCCAACTCCCTCCCCTTCTTCAGGTCTTTGCTCAAAAGTCACCTTCTAGGCATCTGACCCCCCCCACCCCCAGTTTAAAACCACACCTTTGTCCCTTTCGCCCATGTCATTTTTCCCTGACCATCTTCACCTTCTAAAATCTCTGTATGATTTACACATTTTATTGGTTGCACTGTTTACAATTATCATAACATTAGCTCTTTGAGGGCAGAAGTATTGGCTGCTTATTTTCACCAAATATCCCAGCACCGAACACAATGCCTGAAATATGGCAAAAGTAATCAATATACATGTGTGAAGAATGAATGAATGAATGAATGAATGAATGAATGAATGCCTTTGGATGAGGCAGAGGAAAGAAAGAACAAATGGGCATGGAGGCCACCGCAGGTCAGGGGTGCCCTCCAAGGCCAGAGCTTCATGTTCTCTCTCGGGTCCCTCATCAGCCCGCCAACCCGCCCACCCACTGGGACCTTGTGGTTATGGACACAAACACAGGGAGCGACTGGTGTTTCAAATGAAGGTTCCAGTCTGGTTGTTCCTCAAAAAGAATTGCCATACGATCCAGTGACCCACTAATTCCACTTCTCACTATATACCCAAAAGAATTGGAAGCAGGAACTCAAATATTTGCACACCCATGTTAATGGCAGAGCTATGCACAACAGCCAAATGGTGGAAACAACCCAAGTCCATTGACGGATGGATGGATGGACAATGCGTGCTTCACACATACAATGGAATGTTATCTCAGCCTTTCAAGAGGAATAAAATTCTTTTTTAAATTGCTTTTATTTTTTATATTTCAGAGAGAGAGAGAACAAGTGGGGAAGAGGGGCAGAGAAGAAGAAAGAGAGAGAGAGAAAGAGAATCTTAAGCAGGCTCCATGCTGAGCACAGAGCCCGACAGAGGTCCCAAGCCCATGACCCTGGGATTGTGACTTGAGCCAAAATCAAGAGTCTAATGCTTAATTGACTGAGCCTCGCAGGCGCCCCTGAAGAGGAATTAAATTCTAACATATGCTACCACGTGGGTGAACCTCAAAAACATCATGCTAAGTAAAATAAGCCAGACACAAAAGGACAAACATTGTATGATTTCACTTAATTGACGTACCTAGAATAGGCACGTTCATAGAAGCAGAGAGTGGAACAGTGGTTCCCAGAAGCTGGGGGAAGAGGAGAATGAGGAGTTATGGTTTGTTTGGGAGAGAGTTTCTGTTTGGGATGACGAGAAAGTTCTGGAATTGCATAGTGGTGATGGTTGCACAACATTGTGAAGATACTTAATGCCACTCAATTGTACACTTAAAAGTATTTAGAATGGGGGGCTCCTGGGGGGGCTCAGCAGGTTGAGTGTCCCACTTCAGGTCAGGTCATGATCTCGCGGTCTGTGAGTTTAAGCCCCATGACAGACTCTGCTGTCGGCACAGAGCCCACTTTGGATCATCTGTCTCCCTCTCTCTCTGCCCCTCCCTTGCTCGCTCTCGTTCTCGCTCACTCACTCTCAAAAATAAATACACATTAAAATTTTTTTTAATTTAAAAAATGTTTAAAATCGTAAATTTTGGGGGTGCTGGGAGGCTCAGTCGGTTAAGCATCCAACTTCAGCTCAGGTCATGATCTCACAGTTCGTGGGTTCGAGCCCCGCGTCAGGCTCTGTGCTGACAGCTCGGAGCCTGGAGCCTGCTTCGGATTCTCTCTCTCTCTCTCTCTCTCTCTCTCTCTCTTTCTGCCCCTCCCCTGCTCACTCTCTGTCTCTCAAAATAAATAAACATTTAAGAAAAAATTTTTTTAATTTTAATGGTAAATTTTTATGTTACGAATATTTTACTACAACGAAGAAATGAAGGTTCATGTGCCCGATTGCCTGTAGTCAGCATCTCTGGTATTAAGGGACAGGTGGTTCTACAGCACTAACATGCAGAAATACCAAGATATGATGAAGTTTTTTTAAAAAATTCAAGCGGTATTTATACTATGAACCCATTTGTATTTGTTTTTAATTTTAATGTTTATTTTTGAAAGAGAGAGAGAGAGACATAGCATGAGAGGGGGAGAGGCAGAGAG
Source organism: Herpailurus yagouaroundi (assembly GCF_014898765.1). Lineage (NCBI taxonomy): Eukaryota > Metazoa > Chordata > Mammalia > Carnivora > Felidae > Herpailurus > Herpailurus yagouaroundi. The sequence continues at coordinate 10,338,100 of NW_024412422.1, forward strand.
AGAGGGAAACACAGAATCTGAAGCAGGATCCAAGCTCTGAGCTGTCGGCACAGAGCCCGTCGCGGGGCTCGAACTCACAAACCTCGAGATCATGACCTGAGCTGAGGTCAGACGCTTAACCCACTGAGCCACCAGGTGCCCTGAACTCATTTGTATTTTTAAAAATTAAAGATGAACATATATTCTTTAAGTCATTCAGTATATTTATGGAATGCTTTTAATATTTATTCGAGAGAGAGAGAGAGAGTGCCTTCAGATGTTTAAGCCTTCTGTGTGCCAGGCACGGTACTAGGCACTAACATACAGCACTGAGAAACCGTCAAAACTCCCAGCTCCCATGTAGTTGGCATTCTTGTCAACAGTGTTACCTCTGGGGGTGAGAAAAGAGAGGTCTTTTCCCCCTTTTTGCCTTTCTGTACATTTGAATTCTTGTACCATGAACATATGTTACCGCTCTAATTTAAAGGCTATTTTTTGTAAAAAGACGTACAAAAGGGGTGGGAATCTACCCCCAAAACCAAGAGCACACTGTATACACTCTACGTCAGCCAACTTGACAATAAATTATGTTTTAAATAAATAAATAAATAAATAAATAAATAAATAAATAAAATAAATGTAAAATGAAAAAAAAAGGATATATAAAGGGGGATGAGAAGACTCCACTTTTGGACCCCCCAAATCATTCCTCACTATGCAAATATTTCTCCTTGGCTTCCTCTTCCCCAGTCTGGTAAGAAAATCTTAGTTCCACAAAGAAGAGATTTCTAGAAAATTCTAAACCTTCATGAACTTTCATTCATGGAATGCAGACGAGATATCTGACCTTATGGAGCTCATAATCCGATGCAATATCCATCAAACAGCAGGTGTGCGGTTGCTAGAAGCACCTGTGTCCATGAATGCAAATAAAGCACATGCTCTGAACACGGCCGTCCTGCACTCTTTATGACACATGGGGAAACTGAGGCCCCCAGAGAGGGTGGGGCCACCTCAGGTCACAGTGATTTTACCCCATCACTCCTGCAACCTGCTTCACCTTCTAGCCAGTATTACCAAGAGTCAGAAAGCCTTACCGAGGCAGCGGATGGAGACAGTTTCTTTAATAATTTAAAATGAAAAGTGCCATGGGGCGCCTGGGTGGCTCAGTCGGTTAAGTGGCTGACTTTAGCTCAGGTCATGATCTCGTGGTCCATGAGTTCGAGCCCCACGTCAAGCTCTGGGCAGACAGCTCAGAGCCTTGAGCCTGCTTAAAGTTCTGTGTCCCCCTCTTTCTCTGAACCTCCCCTACTTGCTCTCTCTCTCTCTCCCCCCCAAAATCAATAAACATTAAAGAAATTTTTTTTTAATTGTTTTTAATGAAAAGTGCCAGGAGCACCAAATAGGAAATCTCATTGCTCTCAGAGATGAGTGGACATGAACTTTCCCGACTCTAAAATGGAATAAAATGGAAGGTAGCCCTACCTGAGGGCCACCAAGAGAGCTGATATACTCCTCATCAAAGAGCCACCCAAATAAACATCGCTGGTTTTAAATTTCTATGAGTGAACAACCAACCACCTTGAATTTTGAATCAGTAATTTCGCATTTGAGAATGTCAACTAAGAAAGCAACACTAAGTACAAGGAGGGGGAAAAACACTGGGCACATGATACGTATAGAGAAAAATGAAGACCTAAATGTCTGTGAACGGAGGAATGGGTTCGCGTGTCGCACTCAGCAGAGCATTCTTCAGCCCTAACAAGTCGTGTTTGCGATACATTTATATTATGGGAAATAGTTATGTCATCGGGTGAAGTAAAAAAAAAAAAATAGCAAATAGAATTGCACCCATACACTGTAGTGAGTGCCGTTGTAATGGATTAAAAACTAAGCGCATAAAAATACCAGCAGGAAACACACTAAACATTAACGGTGGTTGTCTCCATCTGTCTCCATCTGGATGTTCCAAATTGCCTACAACGATCATAGACCTATTCCTTTCAACATAAGAGAAAAGTGAATTTCTTTTTTAATATGTTGAATAATATCGTGAAGATGCATAGTCCAGGTTTCCCCTCCCTTCACCAAATGAGTCTTGTATCCTGAAGACTGATAGCAATAATCATCGCGATGATCAGGCACATTTATGAAGCACTGGCAATTGAGTCAGGCTACTCCTCTAAGCACCTGACTTTTATTAACCCACTGAAACCTTTGCTCACTCACTCTGTTCCACCTGCACTACCCTCCTTGCTGTTCTTCAAACTCTTTGCTGCCTCAGGGCCTTTGCACTTACAGTTCCTTTTGCCTGGAATGCTCTGACCTGAGACGTACATCCACACGGCTCACTTTCTCCAGGTCTGCTCAAATGTCGCCTACCAGCTGGCACAGTATACACTCTTCCTCTCTAGCCCCATTACTCTGGTTTTTCTACGTGGTACTTATTCCGCCTGTCATATAATGTAGTTTGCTTACTGCCCGTCTGTCATCCCCTGCCCATTAGCACATCTGTCTTACTCACTGCTATCTCCAGCACTGAGAATAACACACCTATCACATAGATGTACAGTAAAAAGTGAATAAAAACAGCAATCCTATGAGGTAGGAACCTTTATTATTCCCATTTTACAGATTACAAAACTGAGACACAAGTTCTAAGCTACTTGTTCAAGGTCATAGGGCCAGTAAGTGGCAGAGCTGTGGTCCAGATGCAGACAGTCTGGTGCCAGAACCTACATTCTTTTGTTTTTTAATTTGGGAGAGAGAGAAAGAGACAGCAGGGGAGTGGGGCAGAGGGGGGGGGGGGGGAGAGAGAGAGAGAGAGAGAGAGAGAGAGAGAGAATCCCAAGCAGCCTCCATGCTTAGTGCAGAACCCCACACGAGGCTCAATCCCAAGACCCTGGGATCACAACCTGAGCCAAAATCAAGAGTTGGACCCTCCACCGACGGAGCCGCCCAGGCGCCCCGCCCCCCAGAACCTACATTCTTAACCATGAAATGGCTTGGAGTGGGGTGGAGTTACGACACTTAAAGTATTGATGAAATGGAACAGATTTTACAGAGATATCATCAGGAAAGACAGGCCAAGGGAAGCATAACTTCCATTCATCAAGCATAAAATTTGGGCCTTTGAGACAGAAAAAAACAAAACTGGTTTGTGCAAGGGCATTGCACACGGACTCCTTGACTCTCGGCATATTCTGGGCTCAGGAAGAATCAAGGCTCATCTCTGGCTAAACCCGCACTTCAGAGCACGCCGGGGCCTGAAACAATTAGCAGTTCCCCAAATTAGGGGATGTGTACCCTGCAGTGTCAGCAAAGCGCCCATTCACAAAGTGACGTCTGCATTTACCTTCAGGACCCACCTGCAAGCTGGGGACTGTGGCCAGCCGCCAGCAACAGGAGGACAGTGTGCCTTGCTCGCTGCTGAGTCCCAGGCCCCTCAAGGGGCACCTGGCAGGCAACCAGCCAACAACGAATATCAAAAGTGGAACGAATACCAGAGATGAGACACGGGGGCTCGGAAAGGACGCCACTTTTCCAAAGTCACTCATCACTCACGGGCAGCCAGTTCCTTTGATTCCGGCTCCCCGAGGAGTGTTGTTTCTCCTGCAGGACAAGGGCAATTCAAACTGCCAGACAGACCTCACGGCACACTTGATGATTTTAGGGTGGAGAGGAAGGAAATTCCGCAAACCTTTGGGGGCACCGCCCTGAGGGCCGTGACGGGCACAGTTCAGATCTCCCGGCTGCCAGGACTGGGACTGGCTGACAGCCTCCAGCTACTGCACCTTCCGGAGACCTCCCAACACCCACTTTCCCGGGGCTGTTCCCACCCAATGACTGAGCACGGCATGAGTGACACCACTGGCCACTCATAGTGGACACAGGGTTCCTTGAAGGGCAGTCCTCACTCTGGGGCTCTCGATCAGCCTGACTGAGACCTTCCCGCCCACCCCTCCTTCCTTCCCTTCCTTTCCACAGCTCTCAACCCCCCATCACACTCTGTTCCTGTTCCCCCTCCTCCTCATCCTTCACAGACGCTCACCCCCATAATTCTCTCCTGACGTCTGAACTGGCACAGACGGATTCTCAGATACAAACCCGATTCATCCAATAGGCTTTCAAAGGATTCTGGGTGATCGCAGAAGGGTGAACAGCGTCTCCCTACAAAGACGACTATGCCCTAATCCATGGAACCTACGGATATGTCACCTTATATGGTGAAAGGACTTTGGAGATGTGACTAAGTCAGGGATCTTGAGCAAGGGAGGAAAATCTACCTGGATTTTCTAGGTGAACCCAGTGTAATTACAAAGGCCCTTGTAAGAGGGAGGTGGGTCAGAGAGAGAGAGAGAGAGAGAGAGAGAGAGAGAAGTTACACTGCTGGCTTCAGAGATGGAGGAAGGGGCCATGAGCGCCCTCTAGCGCCTGGCAGAGGCAAAGGATGGATTCTTCCACGGAGCCTGTAGAAGAAAACTGCAGGCGTTTTTAATTTTCTTAATGTTTATTTATTTTTGAGAGAGAGAGAGAGAGCCAGGGAGGGGCAGAGAGAAAGTGAGACACGGCTCCAGGCTCTGAGCTGTCACCACAGAGCCCGATGCAGGGCTCGAACTCACGAACCGCGAGATCATGACCTGAGCTGAAGTCAGACGCTTAATGGACTGAGCCACCCAGGCACCCCTGCTGGAGCAGCCTTTGTAAATGAATACAGTAATGAAGTAAAAGGGGGGAGTAGCTGGATCATCACACGGAGAAAATTTTACACTCAAGACACTCCAGCTTTATCCTAAAGACATCATATTTCAGGGACGCTGCTGCGGGAACAGCAAACAGAAATCCATCTCGGACATTCACACATGCCCTTGGCTGGGCGGAGGACACTGCTCAAACTGACTTGTTCTTGGGTGCTTTGAGGCAGTTGGGCCCCCAGAGAGACCCATGTGCTCACACTGCCACTGTCAAGGTCGGAGGCCAGTCTGGATTTCAAACCCCAGCTCTGCCACCGTTTATCAGCTGTGGGACCTTGAGTGAGTCACCCAGCAGCCTGAGCCACCATTCCTTTCCCAGACTCCAGAATCACGGGGCTGGTCAGGCCTGCTTCTAGGGGTTCTCTAGACGTGTGAGGTCATGGAGGGGCTAACAGAGCGACCGGCCCGAGAAGGGCTAAGGAAATGGTGACGATTCATGACAGGACTAACCAGCACTCCTCCAAGAAGAAAACAGGCTTCTGGAACCTGCATTTGTTTTTTAATTTTAATTCACCCATTGCACAAATATTTATGTGGACAGTCACCAAGGTGTTGTCCTAGAGCAGGGGACAGCAAACTTTTGGAAAGGGCCAGATGGTAACTATTTTAGGCTTTGCAGCACGTATGGTCTCTGTCACCACTCAGAGAGAGAAAACAGCTACGCACATAAATGAATGAGCATGGCTGTGTTCTAATAAAACTTTATTTACAGGGGCGCCTGGGTGGCTCAGTTGGTTGAGCGTCTGACTCTTGATTTCGGCTCAGGTCATGATCCCAGGGTCGTGGGATTGAGCCCGAGTCAGCCCCTCTCTCCCCCTCCCATGCTCACTTGCTCTCTCAAAAAAAAAAAAAAAAAAAAAAAAAACTTTATTTACAAAGTCAAGCCGCTGGTCCACAGGTCATAGTCTGTTGACCTCTGTCCTAGATACTAAATATGCATCAGAGAATAAGATAGACATGGTTCTTGCACTCATGAAATTTCCCATCTGCCTTCAATATTTTTCTTAAAAAAAAAAAAAAAAGCAGCTGGCTTCTTTTCCTTCTCTGTAAAACTTCGGTGGTGCAGCATAGAGCACAAGCTTTGGAACCAGGCCTCCAAGGCTCCGGTCCTGCTCCATCACTGGGCTAGCTGTGTGACTTTCAGCTAGTTACTTCACCTCTCTGTGCGCTGGAGTTTCTTCATGGGTCAGAGGAGATGAGAATAGCACGTGCTCCCAGGATGCCATGGGAACTCGGTGAGGCAGTTGTCGGCACCCACAGAGACAACCAATGGCTTTATTATTAAAAGCTGCTAATGATGACAGAGCACTGAGTACCCACCGGTGCCATGAGAACCACCATCACACCTACTCTCTAAGGTCGGATAATTGCGCCCATTTTGAAGATGAGGAAACAAAGGCTCAGGGAGGTGACATGACTGGCGGAACCACACTGCCAGTACGCCACCCGATTTTACCCCACTTGTGTCCGGCTCCGGAGGTGGGTGCCCTCGGTCACTATACTCAGGAGCCCCACGTGCTTAACTCACGCCCTCTTCTCTGATTTTTCAGGGAAGATAGTAACTATTTGTGCTTTGGATCCTTCCAACTCCAAAGCACCAAGTAAAAAATAAATTTAATTTTGAAACCCTGCTGAGGTCCCCGGGGGTGCCGGCTCCCTGCACCTGTTGAAAAATTTCAGGAGTCTGCTTGGGGAGGAGGAGGGAAGATTCATATCCCCCTCAGACCCTCCCTCCTCGCTCCCCCCAAGGCGTTTTGACCAGGCACAGAGCACGTGAGATCCAGCCCCTGAGTCTTGACTGTCCCCAGCTTCACACCCTCCCCACCAATTCGGCGACAGCAGGCTCTTTTTACTCCTTTCAGCTAGACTTCTCAGCTAGGCTTCTGAGAGAGCTGAGCTCCCAGCCCTCCCTCTCCTGCTCAAGCGTTCGTTCATCCCTTCAGCAGGCATTTGCTGAGCGCCTACTGTGTGCCTGACCTCATGCTAAGTGACGGGGACACGTAGTGCCCAAGACAGAGCCCGTCCGCTGTCCAGAGGGGAAGCCTGGCGTGAATGACGACATCAGTGGGGAAGCCTCAACAGGAAATGCCAGGTATGGGAGCAGAGCTTCAGTCCCGCTGGGAATGTACTTGACCCGACTGAACCGCACACTGAAAAATGGTTCAAGGGGTACATTTCATGTGCATTTTATCACAATTTTTTTTAAATGCCCTTCAGGGGTGCCTGGGTGGGTGGCTCAGTCGGTTGAGCGTCTGACTTTGGCTCAGGTCATGGTCTCGCTTCCGTGGGCTCGAGCCCCACATCGGGCTCTGTGCTGACAGCTCAGAGCCTGGACCGCGCTTTGGATTCTGTGTCTGCCTCTCTCTCCCCCACTCATGCTCTCTCTCCTTCAAAAACAGATACAATAAAAACATTTAAAAATGCCCTTCAGCAATTGGTGAGCCTTTCTCCTTCCCATCTCCTTTCAAGGTGCGTCCCTGGACAGTGAACTATACGACGTTTACCCGCTCTCATTCAGGAATTAAGTGTTCCAAATCTGTGAATTTGCCAGACACTTGAAGCTTATTCCCACAGTGGAAAGGAATCTAGCACGTGCTGGGAGCCTGCTGGGAGCCCCTGAGGAGAAGCTCTCACATTTAACACTCATGACCGCTCAGCCACGTAGGTATTTTTTCTTCCCATTTAATGGATGACACAACTGAGGCTCAAGAAGCCTGAGGACATCACTTGACAATTCCTAGCCAAGAAATGGTAAAGCAGGACTTGGACCCACATGTGTCCGGTCACGGTGCCTGGGATTATTTCTCTATTCACACTGTCTTTACAACACCGAACTTTCAAAATAAAATTCTTTCTTTTTTTTTTTAATTTTTTTTTTAATGTTTATTTATTTTTGAGACAGAGAGAGACAGAGTATGAATGGGGGAGGGCCAGAGAGAGAGGGAGACACAGAATCGGAAGCAGGCTCCAGGCTCTGAGCTGTCAGCACAGAGCCCGATGCGGGGCTCGAACTCACGGACTGTGAGATCATGACCTGAGCCGAAGTCGGACGCTTAACCGACAAGCCACCCAGGCGCCCCAAAATTCTTTTTTTCTTAAACAGAACACATATTCCCCAGTGAATGTAAATTAGCCTCAGGACGCCAGCATTTACCAAAGCATGTGTCATGCTTTAATTTCCAGAATGTTAATAGATACAACATGAGAGGGAAAAAAAATGCCACATGCACAAATGTTTGGGAAACACTGGGTAATTGTACTTTCTTCCTGGCAGGACTTCTCAGAACCTTGATTAGGCAAGTTTGCGTTGTGAATCCATAAGAGGAATCCTAAACAATGCAGTTTCCAACACCTGACCTCAGAACCCTTTTCAACACAGCACCTTGAGGTACATGTTGAGAAACTGGTCAGTCGTTCTCAAACTTCCGTGGGCATGAGAACCCCGGGGATGCTTGTGAAAGGGCAGATTGCTAAGCCTCACGGCCGAGGGCTGTTCTGGAAAGTCAGACAATCTGGGGAGCATCTGGAGTCTGAGCTGCATCTAACGCCGCGGGTCTGCAGACAGTCCTGTGAGGGTCACTCACTAGAGGCCGGTGTTCCGCTTAGTTCTGGAGTTGCTCTAGCAGTGGACTTGCTCAGAGCAAGTGAAGACACAGGATTAAGAAGAAATCAGAAGGCTAGTTGAGGCAAGCCTCAAACATGAGTGAATGAGTGAATGAATGAAATGAGTTAGCTCTCAAAAAAGGCGGGGGGCACCTGGGTGGCTCAGCCAGTTGAGCGTCCGACTCTTGACTTTGGCCCAGGTCACGATCTCATGGATCATGAGTTCGAGCCCCACTGGCAGTGCAAAGCCCACTCAGGATGCTCTCTCCCCCTTTCTCTCTGCCCCTCCCCCTGCTTGCTCTTGCTCTCTCTCTCTCAAAAATAAATAAATAAGCATTTTTTTAAAACGAGTTAGCTGTCAATGGAACAAAGATCCAGGATGGTCCAGAAATTCCATGTTTTAACAAGCAAGAATTGATCAAAAGGAAAACATATCCATTAGCCAGAACTCTCAGCAACCGAGAGAAATCAAAAGCATTTTCACATTTCAGTGCTCTTGGTACACTGATAAATAATGCAGAAAGGCCAAAAGAGAGGAACAGAAACTGTGGGATAGTTTGCATGTGGACACTTAATAAAGTGGTGATTTCCACTTTATTGGAAGTATAACCTAATGTGGAGAGAGCATCAGAAGTCTCCATTTGAATCGTTTCCTAAAAGCTAGGCCAGACCTGCCTCCCTTTGTTGCAAGCCCTGGTCTGTTGGACACACAGACGAGAACCTATCTACCCACCAGTGCTAGAAGTGCAACTTACTAAGCTCCAGTCCGTTGTTACAATGAGCATCGTTCTCTTTAACTGTGTAGCAAATGCAAGTGGTCCTTCCCAATATTGTCTTCCTTCCTCCTCTCTGCTAAAACTGCACTTTTGCCCAGGGGTCTGCTCACCTTAGTTATGGTTATCTTCTGCTGTGTAAGAAACCACTCCACAACTTTGTGGGGTTTCTTTTCTCAAAGTTTATTTATTTTGAGAGAGAGAGAACAAGCATGAGCAGGGGAGGGACAGAGAAAGGGGGGGGGGGGGAGGGGGAGAGAGGGGGAGAGAGAGAGAGAGAGAGAGAGAGAATCCTAAGCAGGCTCTGTGCTGTGAGCACAGAGCTCGACGCGGGGCTCAAACTCACAAACCATGAGATCGTGACCTGAACCAAAATCAAGAGTTGGATGCCTAACTGACTAAGCCACCCAGGCACCCCAAACTTAGTGGTTTAAAATGACAACAACTGGGGCAACTGGGTGGCTCAGTCGGTTAAGGTCTGACTCTTGATTTCAGCTCAGGTCCTGATCTCATGGTTTATGGGATCATGCCCCACATCGGGTTCCATGATGACAGCGTGGGGCCTGCTTGGGATTCTCTCTCTCCCTCTCCCTCTCTCTCTCTCTCTCTCTGCCCTTCTCCCTGCTTGCTCTCTTTCAAAATAAATACACTTTAAAAAATAAAATGTTAACCACCATTTATTTTGCTCAGAAATCTATAGCTTGGACAGATCTCAGTGAGGATAGCTCATCCTTGCTCCATACAATGTGGGGGGCCTGACCAGAGGTGGGGGACTCACTTTCAAGATGGCTCACTCACACGGCTGGCCAGAGGGTACTGGCTGTTGGGTAGAGCTCGGCCATGACTGTGGGCTGGGAGCCTTGGCTGCTCCAAAATGGAACTCTCCATAAGCTGTTTGGGCTTCTCACAGCATGGCAGCTGGGTTCCAAGAAAACAAGATTGAAGCTATGCTGGGTTTATATAATCTCGTCTCAGAAGCCACATGGTTTCACATCACCATGGTCACAAGCTTGCTCAGACTCAAGGGGAGAGGGCACTGACACTGCCACTTAATGGAAAGAGTACCAAGATCACATTAGAAGGGAGCGTGCAATCCACCACAAGGTTCCAGGGTGGCCCATTCCCATGGCCCATCCCCCGTGGTCATCCCCGTGGCCCATTCCTGTGGTCATC
>NW_024412422.1:10348391-10506561 GCF_014898765.1 Herpailurus yagouaroundi
TGACTGGACATTAAACTGCACCTGAAAATGACATCCAGAATGAGGAGAGCATCTTGTGACCATTAGGGTTGCGGTCGTTAAGGCAGGAGAGAAGTAAGAGATGTACGTTGGTCCTTGGTGATGTTATCAAGGCACTGAATTAATCCTGGAGTCACTGCGACCTGAGATAATAAATTTCCCTTGGTGCTTAAGCCAGTTGCATGAGATTTTTGTCACAATAAAAGCATCCTTGTTGATACAAACAGCTACCGTTTACTGAGCTATTACTACGTGCCCACAGCACATAGTACCACAACTCTGCCACTGAGCCCAGCGAGGTACGTTTATCAGATTTAATCCTCACAGCAAACCCTCAAGGCAGGTACAGCTATTAGCCTCATCATATAGAGAGAAAACTGAAAATCAGAGACCACACGAACACTGCTCAGGTTTCCGCCGCGAGGGGGAGAGCTGGGATTTGAACCTGGGGTGGAAGCCCGTGTAATTCATCACTCTCCTCTAAAGCTGCCTCATGGACTGTTGTCCACTGGCTCTCTGCCCCCCCCCTCCATTCAGAACCCCACTCCTATTTGCAAGTTGATTCAGACAGCAGCTGTTGCAGCCATGAATCAGATCTACTAGAAGCAATTGCAATCTTCAAACAATTCTATGAAGATACTTAAGGGCCACACTATAAAATCCAAACCAGATGTGATTTACCACCGAGCACAGCGGTTCCAGCTGGAAAGATGGGGGTTGCCGAGGAGAGCTCTCTCCGCTTTGAAACACCCTACACCTGCCTCCTCAAAAGTGAGATTCCAATGTAGATTGAGTACTGCTTACAGAATTTTTTTTGGTTGTGATAACAGTCTTCAAAACACAGATCGAGTGCTTTGCTCAAGTGTTTAAAGCACACCTTTCAGAAAAACAACAAATCTTCCTGGCAGTAAACGGAGCAGATCCATAAAGTGCTTGGATGATCTATACCCAGAGAATCTAGAAAAAGCCACAGAGATAAGAATATCATCTTACAAAAGCAAAGAAACCAGCAGATGTTTAATGAAACCATGTGCATTGGGGCGCCTGGGTGGCTCAATCGGTTGAGCATCTGACTTCAGCTCAGGTCATGATCTCACGGCTTGTGAGTTGGGCTCTGTGCTGGGCTCAGAGCCTGGAGCCTGCTTCGGATTCTGTGTCCCTCTCTCGCTCTACTCCCTCCCCCACTCATTCTCTCTCTCTCTCTCTCTCAAGAATAAATAAAACATATGGAAAAAAATGAGGGATGCCTGGGTGGTTCAGTCGGGTAAGTGTCCGACTTCAGCTCAGGTCATGATCTCACGGCTTGTGAGTTGGGCTCTGTGCTGGGCTCAGAGCCTGGAGCCTGCTTCGGATTCTGTGTCTCCCTCTCTCTCTCTCTCTGCCCCTCCCCCACTTACACTCTGTCTCTCTGTCTCACAAATAAAATTAAAACATCAAAAAAAAATTTTTTTTTAATGAAACTACGTGTACTAACTTCAAACAAGGCAGAAACACACATACTGACATCAGACAACATGACCATTCATTGTGGGGTCAAAAGAATCAAGGGTGACATTAAAATGGATAATGCCAGGTGGTTTGATGTAATAAGTATCAGTTCAAATTCCGGAACTTGTCAGCTTCATTTCTGCAACTCTCTCAGTTATCTGCTTATTTAACTTACCAGTCAGAACACTTTATGTTATATCTGAACAAAACCCCACTTTATATATAAGTCTCTTTATTTAAAAATTTTTTTAACGTTTATTTATTTTTGAGACAGAGAGAGACAGAGCATGAACGGGGAAGGGTCAGACAGAGAGAGGGAGACACAGAATCTGAAATAGACTCCAGGCTCTGAGCTGTCAGCACAGAGCCCGACGCGGGGCTTGAACTCACAAGCCGCGAGATCATGACCTGAGCCAAAGTCGGACGCTTAACCCACTGAGCCACCCAGGTGCCCCTGTAAGTTTCTTTAAAATGAGAGTCTATTGTTTCAGGTAAATAAAATGATCAAGGGCTTCAGGTACAGCTGAATCCAGGCACTCAAATGATATGATGAGGGCTCGGTCTCTTCCCAGATCACGATTCTGTTTTTCTCTGTGTGGAATGAACGAAGGCAGCTGTATCTTTACCACATCTCAAGCCACACAAGAGTCCACATATCTTTCTTCTAACAATATAGCCACCGATCTCCACAATTTCCAGCACTTGTCTGCGATGAAGAGCCTGGCCTCCACATTCAACCGCATTTACTATCCCTCTCTGATCCCACAGGGTTACAGCATCCTATTCCAAGCCTCAGCTAGAGTCCTGGGATACACTCACCAGACTAAAGTAAGCAAGCAGTGATTTTACTGCGCAGCTTTGAATTTAACAGAGCCGAGAGATGCGGGCTGGCTGCAAGAGGCAAAAATTAAATGGTGACCTTTTCAAAATTTGCTTTCTCCGATGCAAATGTTAGCCCGTGGCTGCAACCAGACATTTATCATGTCTGATTAGTAGATTTATAGTCAGACAATTCTAAACACACAGAAAACAGAAACATGCCCTCATGTAACTGTACCCAGCCCCCTTTCTTAACCAAGCTGCTTATGTTTCATGGCTCAATGTGACCAGTCACTTGCCATGCCCCAGATACACAAATGTCCCATTAAGAATGACTGCATCTACACGGCTGCTACTTGTTTCCACATCAATGCTGAGGAGCTGGGGGGAGGGAAGGTACGTCAGCGGAGAGAGCAAGAAACTGGCACAGAAAAGGGAAGGAAAAATCTACAGTGTTAAGAGGGAGACATCAGAGACTGAAGGATTCCCGCTTGTCACGTTCATCGTTCTTCAGGCTCCTCTGAGAATTTCCAAAAGTGACGGAGATTTGCCAAGGGTATTAAATCTCGTGGCCACCATCCCCTGTCTCCGCAGAGCCTCCAAAGACTCAGATTTGTTGGACAGTTGATTCAATCAAAATGTGGTGAACTAAGCATCGACTGCTCCAAACTGGGATGCTATTCAATTCAAACAATATTTATTGGGCATCGAGTGCCCCACGATTACTGTCCTGAGAGGAAATGAGAGGAGGGAGAAAAGGAAGAGACGGGGGTTTGGGAGGAGAAGGGGGGAAGAGGGAAGAGGGCAGGGAAGGGAAGGGAAGAGGAGGGACAGTTAACGAGCATCTGTGTGATGTGTCACGAGGCTGTGTCGTGCAGTGGTTAAGGTCACAGCCTTCAGCCAGAGCCCGATCTCGATCTTGAACCCCGGCCCCACTGTTCCCCAGCTGTGTGACTCCTGATGTGACTCCAGACCTCTGTGAGCTTCCGCTGCCTTCTTTGTAAAATGGAGATAAACCTAAGCTCACGGTACAGGCGTCAGTGCAATGTGTGCGGACAGGTCGTGGATCCGGAGCGTGCCCTGGGGCCTCAGCCCTTCGGTGTCCTCCAGCTGCCGGCGTCTGCATCTTTGCGGGGCTCTTTGCAGCAGCACAGAAACCTCTCCGGCTGTGTAAGCAGAGCGAGCAGCGCCAGGCGTTAGCCGCACCCCCACCCAGGAGGGAACCTTTACTTTACCCCTTGGCCCACTCTGGAGGTGGGCCTAAAGCGTCCCCGGTTTTTCCACCCTCCCTCCCTTTACCACTCACACTCTTGTAGCACCTCCCAAATAAACCACTTGCACAGGAATCCTTGCCTCGGGATCAGCGTCTTAACAGAGAGGCTCAGAGAGGCTGAGGCAGTTGCCCAGGGACACACAGCTATTAAATAAGGGCAGCTCTGAACCAGACCCGTCTCATTCCCTAAAGGCTGTGATCACTTGCCATCTCTCCCTAAAACTAATGACATGTCCGCGTTGAGGGAGGGTAGCGCCGATCAGAGGTTCTCCTAAGCACCCACGTTAAACGGAACACACTGCCGACCTCGGCCATCTCCTCCTCCTCGTTCCACGGAGGACACGTTGCATTTCCTCTACCATCTCGAGTCTCCTCATCCCAACACAGGGCAAGGTGGTAATCGTCTGCAATCCCCATCTTCAGGTACTTGAATAGGTGATTAAGGGAGCACTTCCGGAGACCCATTCCCAAAAACAACGATCCCATGAGATGTTGGTATTAAAAGAAACTAGTAACAGTTCCGGGAGTAAAACCAGTTGGGACAGTAGTTCTGGACTTGTTGACCCCTTCTTGGGGCCTTACAACACCATGAAGCCATTAAAGCATAAAAGGGTCTAGGAAATCCTGTGGAAACAACTCTGTTTAACCCGGTGCTTTCCAGCTTTGTTTTTTTTTTTTTTTTTTTTCACTATAAAACCCTTTTCAGGTTATCATTTATCAAGTTCCCTGTAAAACCAGGTTCTGTAGAACATTTTGACAAATACTAGATAAGGGGTCGATCAGAGGTAGAGGCCATCACCTTGCTTGTTATGTAGGCTTTAATTAACCTGGGGGGGTATCTAATTAGCGTGTGTGGATCTGGCCATGGGGATACGATGTGCATGGGTTTATGTAGCACACTTACGGCCAACAGATCCATCCAGGAATATTACGATGCCACCGGCAGGTACTTACTATGTATATCGCGACATGCCGATAAGCCAAAGGATGTGGGAGAACCCGGTGGACCATCAAAAACTCTGTCCCCAGGGGCGACTGGGTGGCTCAGTCGGTTGAGCGTCTGACTTCGGTTCAGGTCACGATCTCGCGGTCCGTGAGCTCAAGCCCCGCGTCCGGCTCTGTGCTGACGGCTCGGAGCCTGGAACCTGCTTCGGATTCCGCGTCTACCTCTCTCTCTGCCCCTCCCCCATTCATGCTCTGTCTCTCTCTGTCTCAAAAACAAATAAACGTTAAAAATTTAAAAAGCACAAGGCAGGTACTGGTCTGAGCAGAGCACCGGAGAACTGGAGCGAGCTTTAGAGACCCGCAAACACCCAGCAAAGACCCTCTCTCCGTGGTCTCGCCTGGAGGACCGAATGCGATTTGAAAAGAGAACACAGTGTTCTCTACGCGATGCCTGGGGCTCTGTAATGCCGGCCATCTCACGTACCACGTGTGGGGGGCACACATCCCACATCGGGGGAGACACTCCACAAATTCATCGTATGAGTCGCCAAGGAAACAGCGACAGACATGGATGTCACCCACTCAAACCGGCGACCCGTTTATTTTTTAAATTGGCACTGAACACGACCATCACCGCCAGCCCTGAGAATCCTGTCCTTTGGGCAGACGGCACTTCCTTCCTTCCTGCTGGACTCGGAACGTGGAGACCGTCTTTCAGACGGAAAATCAGGGAGCAGAGAAGTTCAAGCAGGGTGAGTCTGGGGGGCGGGGGGGAGTCAAGAGAGATCCAGATAACTCGCTGAGGGTCACCTGGCTGAACGGAGATGTGGATGGACCCCACCCCAGGTTTTGAGACGTTCATAAATTCTCAGCTTCGAGAAATATGTAGTCTCTAAGCTCAAAATCATCAGCAAAGATTTGTTGTCTCTCAACGAAAAACAGGAGTCCTCATGAAAACAAAGATAACATGACTCACAATTGCTATTTTAGGCGTTTGGGTTTGATTTTTTTTTTTAAGTTTTATCTATTCATTTTGAGAGAGAGAGAACGAGTGGAGGAAGGGCAGAGAGAAAGGGGGACAGAGGATCTGAAGCGGGCCCTCTGCCTACAGCCCAGAGACTGACATGGGGCTCGAACTCGTGAACCGTGAGATCATGACCTGAGCCGAAGACGGACGCTTAACCACTGAGCCACCCAGGCATCCCAACAATCACTGTTTTGAAAGATGATTCATGAAGATCAAGTTTTTATTTTTTTTTTTAAATTTTTTTTTCAACGTTTTTATTTATTTTTGGGACAGAGAGAGACAGACCATGAACGGGGAAGGGGCAGAGAGAGAGGGAGACACAGAATCGGAAACAGGCTCCAGGCTCCGAGCCATCAGCCCAGAGCCCGACGCGGGGCTCGAACTCCCGGACCGCGAGATCGTGACCTGGCTGAAGTCGGACGCCCAACCGACTGCGCCACCCAGGCGCCGCGAAGATCAAGTTTTTAAATATAAGCTCCTTCAAATGGCCTAAAGGCCCACGCGATTCAGCCCTGTCCCTCTCGCAGACTTCGCCTCTCCCCTCCCTTAGTCCCCATGCTCCAGCCCCACTGGCCAACAGTTATAGGGGGCTGTCCTGTGGCTCCAGGAGTCTTAGCGGCACCCCTGGCCTCTACCTGCTAGATGCCACCAGCACCAGCTCCCTCGATTACGACCATCAAAACCGTCTCCAGGCATGGCCCAATGTGCCCTGGAGGGAAGGAGCACCCATGACACCCTCTGTTGTACCGTGTGTGTGTGTGTGTGTGTGTGTGTGTGTGTGTGTGTAAAAGCTGATCTCGAATGCCTCTAAGAGAGGCATTCTAAACATGTTCAGCCCTCCAAGGAGGGGGGGTTCTATCACTTGGAGGACCCCTTGGGCTTTATTCACTGTGACAGATTTGGGGCACACAGGCTCGCGCCCAGGCTGGGGCGGGCTGGCTTTGCGTGTGTGAGAAAGGGGGAGGGATTGGATGGGGCGTTTCAAGAAAGAGTTGGAGGAGTCAGAGGCTGGACCCCTCACCCCAGTGGGAAGAGAAACTCAATGGCAGGTCGTTGCAAAGAGAAGAACGGAAATGTCCGACGAGGACTTTTTCTTTGAGGTGTCAGTACAGGTTTGTGTTTTGCAAGGCGGCCTCTGTCTCACAACGAAATCTCCAGCAAAGTCCACACTGCTCAGTAATGCTTTCGTGTGACAGGTTTCTCCCGGGGACCCTGAAGAGACACCAAGTTTTGTGTCTAAGCTGCCATGAAGTTAAAACAGAAACAACACGAGCAGAGGCAGAGGCCAGAGGACAAGGGGGCAGTGGTTATCGGAGTTGCCCTCTGAGCAGCGGTAGAAATTCTACAGACAGAGGCAGGTTGGGGGCAAGGCAGCTCCCACATCGCCCTGTTTCCTCCCCGGAATATCCCCCTCCCGCCACACCTGTCCACCCTGCCAGTCTGTCAGGCCAGCCGGGTGCCTGCTTAGCCATCACTCCCCACCCCAGGAACTGGGTGCACCATGTCATAATAACCTGTCGCATGTCTGTCTCCCCTCCCCCGCTGCCAACTGAGAGAGAATGGTGACAAGGACTGTGTCTGTCTGGTCACCCCTGTAGCTCCCCTGCCTACCTGGCCCCGAGGGAGCCGTCGAAAACTGTTCAGCATTGCACGCCCCGCTGGCCAGAACAACAGGAGATACGGAGAGGAAGCAGATGCCGTTGGTGTCCTAAAACCTGCTAGAACCCCAGAAGCTCTTTGCCAGGTGGGTACGCCATCCCCCGGCTGCCAAGGGCTTACAGCCGCACCCTTCTCCAAAGAATTGTGCTCCAAATGGGAGCTCGCCCAAGAGGCCACACCCTAAGCCACCCCTGGCCAACAGCTGGCTGACGTGGTGGTCCAGAAGGCTGGCCCCCTGTCTCAAGACGCACCAACTCTGGAGGGCAATTTATGCTCCAGAGCTCCCCGCACGGATCAGGCTGAAGAGCTCTCCTCCTGGGTGTTTTTCTTCCTGCTTTCCCTAGCTTTTCACACTTGCTGTCTTCTGAGAATTCTTCCCTCAAAAAAAAAAAAATCACTTGAACAAGAATCCCCACCTTAGAGAATCCCAAAATGGGAATAAATCATTGTGGCGTTAGAAAAGGAGACGAAGTCCGGACAAAGCATCATGGTAACGCTCCCATTCTGCCTAGCACATACGGGCTCCTTAAAGATTTGTGAGATGACTGGATGGATGGACAGACAGGAGGATCCATTACCCTATGAGGGCAAAAAACCAGCATACTGACTTCATACCTAAGGAAGTGGTAAAAGACCATCAGAGAAACCGGGTCTGAATCTTTCTCTAGCTGTGTGAACCTGGGCAAATTACAATACATCTCTGAGCCTCAGTTTGCTCATCTGTAAACATGATACCCATTTCATAGGGTTGTTGTAATAAGCCAGTGATTTAATGTATCTATAAAGCTCTCAGCACAGTGCCTGGCACATAATAAGCCCTTGATAGACAGCATCTGGTATTATCACCATCAACTTTTTTCACCTTTTTAAAAATTTTTTTTTTCAACGTTTATTTATTTTTAGGACAGAGAGAGACAGAGCATGAACGGGCGAGGGGCAGAGAGAGAGGGAGACACAGAATCGGAAACAGGCTCCAGGCTCTGAGCCATCAGCCCAGAGCCCGACGCGGGGCTCGAACTCACGGACTGTGAGATCGTGACCTGGTTGAAGTCGGACGCTTAACCGACTGCGCCACCCAGGCGCCCCCTTTTTTCACCTTTTTAACGTCTACTTATTTTTGAGAGAGAGTCAGAGCATGAGTAAAGGAGGGGCAGAGGGAGAGGGAGACAGAATCTGAAGCAGGCTCCAGGCTCCGAGCTGTCAGCACAGAGCCCAACATGGGGCTCAGACCCATGAACCGTATAGATCATGACCTAGCCAAAGTTGGACACTTAACTGATTGAGCCACCCAGGCGTTCTGAATCTTTTTTTTTTTCTTAATGTTTATTTATATTTTGAGTGAGTGAGAGAGAGAGAGAGAGAGAGAGAGAGAGAGAGAACAAGCGGGGGAGGGGCAGAGAGAGAGAGAGAGAGAGAGAGAGAGAGACAGAATCCGAAGCAGGCTCCAGGCTCTGAGCTGAGCTGTCAACATAGAGCCTGATGTGGGGCTCGAACTCACGAACTGAACTGCAAGATCATGACCTGAGCCAAAGTCAGACACTTAACTGACTGAGCCACCCAGACGCCTCCCCCCCATCATTTTTATTATTACTATCGACCCAACTGAGAGTCAAATACAAAGTGCCTTCCCCTATTGCATCACAAAATAGTCAAACAAGCTAACTCCGGTTTAAAAAAAAAAA
Source organism: Herpailurus yagouaroundi (assembly GCF_014898765.1). Lineage (NCBI taxonomy): Eukaryota > Metazoa > Chordata > Mammalia > Carnivora > Felidae > Herpailurus > Herpailurus yagouaroundi. Next base: position 10,357,303 of record NW_024412422.1, read on the forward strand.
AAAAAAAGCAATCATCAGTAGCTAATTGTTCAAAAGGGAGACATTAAGCTCAAGGAAGCGAGCTTTTCCTTGTTGTGGTAAAATGAAACCCAACACAGAAAACCAGGTTGATTTCTTGGGGAAAGAAAGTAATAATCTCATCACCGGGAGATACCCTCTATGAGCTCGATGAGCCTGAGACTTCCAGGGAAGCGTTTATCAAGGAGAATTTTAACACCCTGGCCTTTTCATCTAGAGCCGATCGATAAGCATCTCCAGGTCCCTCTTAGGTTGTGATTAGTTGTTTTCATTATTTATGATTTGCTTCATACTGATGGGGTAAAGTTTTCACAAAATCCCTAAGTGTCAGGAATTAACAGCATAGAAAATTCTGAAAGTACGAGGCATTGCACCAAGCCTTGACAGCAAGCAAAAATAAATGACACACTGTTTCTCTCTTCGACCCACCCCCACTGCTACACCAGGGTCCAAGCCACCATCAGGAGCCTCCTCCCTGTGTCTCTGCTTCCTCCCTCACCCCCGTCACAGAAGCCTCAGGAATCCTAAACGTTAAGCTGTAAAGTCTGATGCTGTCACTCCTCTGCCCTAAAGCCTCCTGTGGCTCCCCATCTTAATCAGAGTTAACGGCCCAAGTCCTACAGTGGCCCCAAGGTCCTACCCAATCTGTCCCCCACCACCTCCCTGACTTTGCCTCTTATCACTCTCCCCCTTGCCTGCTCTACCTCCAACCAGATTGGTTTCTTTGCTTTTGCCTAAATATTCCAGGTATACTTCAAACCTCAGGGCCTTTGCACTTGCTGTTCCCTCTGCCTGGGATGCTCTTCCCCAGTTACTAACATGCCTCATCTTCCCACTTTTTTTTTCTTTTTTTTTTTAATGTTTATTTCTTTTTGAGAAAGCAGGAAACAGAGCACGAGCAGGGGAGGGGCAGAGAGAGAGGGAGACACAGAATCGGAAGCAGGCTCCAGGCTCTGAGCTGTCAGCACAGAGCCCGACGCGAGGCTCCGACTCATGAACTGTGAGATCGTGACCTGAACCCAAGTGAGATGCTTAACTGACTGAGCCACCCAGGTACCCCTCATCTTCCCACTTCTTCAAATCTCTGCTCAAACGACACCTTGTCAGGAAAGACTCCCCTGACTTCCCTAAATGGAAGACACACCCACCGCTCCTCCACACTCCCTATTTCTCTTTTCTCGGTTCAACTTCCCCCACCCCAGCACCTTCTTAATCCCCGCCCATTCAATATGAGTATCTGCCCCACCAAAAGGTCAGCACCATGTGAACAGGAATCTCTGTATTTTATTCCCTGTTATAACCCCAGCACCTAGAAGAGTGTCTGGCACAATAAATAAATAGTAGACTAGGGGCGCCTGGGTGGTGCAGTCGGTTAAGCGTCCGACTTCAGCCAGGTCACGATCTCGCAGTCCGTGAGTTCGAGCCCCCCGTCAGGCTCTGGGATGATGGCTCAGAGCCTGGAGCCTGTTTCCGATTCTGTGTCTCCCTCTCTCTCTGCCCCTCCCCCGTTCATGCTCTGACTCTCTCTGTCCCAAAAATAAATAAACGTTGAAAAAAAAAATTTTTTTTTTAAATAGTAGACTAGGGGCGCCTGGGTGGCGCAGTCGGTTAAGCGTCCGACTTCAGCCAGGTCACGATCTCACGCTCCGTGAGTTCGAGCCCTGCGTCGGGCTCTGGGCTGATGGCTCAGAGCCTGGAGCCTGTTTCCGATTCTGTGTCTCCCTCTCTCTCTGCCCCTCGCCCGTTCATGCTCTGTCTCTCTCTGTCCCAAAAATAAATAAACGTTGAAAAAAAAAATTTTTTTTTAAATAAAATAAAATAAAATAAAATAAAAAATAGTAGACTAAACATAATACGTACTCTAAATATAAATAGTATCAGTATAGTATTTAACATATATAAATGCATATATATTTAAATTATAATGTATGCATTTATAATTATGCATCACAATTATAACATATATACATGATACACAATATGTTCATATCAGAACATGTCACATATATGTGTCTTAGTTTGGCCGGCTATAACAAAAATATCACAGACTGGGGAGCTTAATAAAATTTTATTTTTCACAGTTCTGGTGGCTGGGAAGTTCAGGATCATGGCAGATTCTATGTCTGGTAAGGACTCCCCTCCTGGCTCAGAGATGCCCATCTTTTCCCTGTGTCCTCAAATGGCAGAAGGGACACAGGAGCTCTCTGGGACCTGTTTTATAAGGACACTAATCGCATTCATGAGGGCTCCACCCTTATGACCTAGTCACCTCCCAAAGGCCCCACCTCTTTTTTTTTTTTTTAATTTTTTTTTTTTTAACGTTTATTTATTTTTGAGACAGAGAGAGACAGAGCATGAACGGGGGAGGGGCAGAGAGAGAGGGAGACACAGAATCGGAAACAGGCTCCAGGCTCTGAGCCATCAGCCCAGAGCCCGACGCGGGGCTCGAACTCGTGGACCGCGAGATCGTGACCTGAGCTGAAGTCGGACGCTTAACCGACTGAGCCACCCAGGCGCCCCGGCCCCACCTCTTAATAGCATCACCTGAGCGTTAGAATTTCAACACACGAATTCAGGGGGCACACAATCATCAGCCCACAACAATATGTAATACATAATAATGCATGCAATACATAATAATATATAAAATATATTATCTAAAATTCAAGTAAGTTAAAAATAAAATATATTACCTACAGTAGCAATATATAATTTCAAGATAATATAAATATATAGTATATAAGTAGTACTATTGAAAAGTAGCTGCTTAGTAAATATTCACGGAAGGAATCCATTAATTGTGGAAATTCATGCCCAGGACAACTCTTGAGAGCACTGAACCTCCTTTCCCTCCCGCACCAGCCCCACCAACTCCCTGCCAGCACCCCACGCCCCTCCTCCCCGCCCCCCCAGGTCTGTGTTAGTGCCAGTCTCCTTGCCCTGAAAGCTTTCTCTGCCCACATGTCCAAATCCTAGTCCGGCTGTCCCTCTAGCCCCAGTTCAAGTACACACGTCGTCTGAGAGACTTTTCTCATTATCCCAGCCTCCGCGACAATTCCCTTGGCTAACGGAGGCCGCACTTGCCCTGCCAGGCAAGCTGGCACGCGATCATGTCCAATTTAACACTTCATCACTTCTCTGATCACTCTGTGTGTATTAATCATGCCTGCCTCTACCCAGTAGAACTCGATAAATGCGGGTGGTTTTGTTCTGAGATCAGAGACCAAGCTACATGATTTGTCCCTCACATTTTCTTATGGCGCCTAGACCCAGAGTAAGATTTCGGCGAACATATCCTGAAACTTCAAATGCCCTAGGGTAGAATAAATTCAGCAAATATTCACTCCCTCCCGGCCCCTACCCCCATCGAAGGGGTGTGTTTCCCTCCCCCTTGGATGCTGGGAGCGACCATGAACCTGCTCGGGCCTGTGGAATATAAACAGAAATGACAAGCTGACATGGGCTCTCACAGCATCCCTATGGCTGCTGTGTGGAGAGCGGGCTGGTGGAGGGCGAGTGGGTTGGCCCCGGGGGATAGCGCGTGTGGCAAAAGTGATCAGATCCTAGAAATGGCTTCCGTGTGGAGCAGACAGGACTGGCGGGTGGACTGGATGGGGGATGTGGGGAGGAGGAGGGGAATCAAGGTGACTCCACGTTTGGAGCCAGAGAAGCTGGAAGCAGGGAGCTGCCATCTGATGTGGGGAAGACTGTGGACGGAGCAGGGGTTGGTTTGGAGACTGTCTGATTCTGAACAAAATTAGGTTTGTGGTTCCCACCAGACACCCCGGAGGAAGGGGCAGAGGAGGCAAAGGGGCAGAGGCTGTGTACGTCTAGAGTTGAGGAGACTCCACTCTGGAGACATACATTTCAAAGTCACGCACTGAATGGTACTTTAAGTCAGATTTAGGTGGAGAAGAACAAGGGTCAAAGGAAGGACCGAATCCTGGGATGGCACACTGCTTAGAGGTAGAGAAACCAGCTAAGGAGCCTGAGAAGGAGCAGCCAGGGAGGTAGAAGGAAAGCCAGGAGGATGTGCTGTCCTCGCGCCAAATGAAAACTTGGCAAGTGTAATGGGTATTTGTAACTTGCCTCCTCAGCATCCATCCCCCTTCTTCCAGAAATTGCCTCTCTCGCTAGGAGAACTACTCCTTCCTTACTCTGACCACCTGATCTAGGTGGGGCTCTACTCCCAGCTCTGAGCACAGAGGATCATGACCCACACTGGCCAATAAAAATGCTGCATTTCACTGGCCGGCAACTGGCTTAGCGACGAGCATGTGACTTCAGCCAAATTAATCAGACTGAATCTCGGGACTTCTGCAGAAGCAATTGGGACATGATTTTCAGCAGGATTTGAGATTTGTAGGGAAGCAACCACCTTACCACCATGAGGGCAGCTTATCTGTGAATGAAGCCCACACAAAGAAAATAGAGTCTGGAGGTAGAGAAAGTGGATCCTGGTGACTTCACTGGAACCTGGATCAAGCCGCACCTGAAGCCTAGACTTTTGAGTTGTATGACCTTTTTGGTTTATGCCAGTTTGGTTGGATTGTTTTTGTAGCTTGAATGAAATAATTATTTTTTTTTAATGTTTCTTTATTTTTGAGAGAAAGAGAGAGCACCCACAAGCTGGGAAGGGGCAGAGAGAGGGAGGGAGGCAGAGAGTCTGAAGTAGGCTCCTTGCTGTCAGTGCAGAGCCCAGTGCAGGGCTCAAACTCAAGAACCATGAGATCATGACCTGAACCAATGTCAGACGCTTAACTGACTGAGCTATCCAGGTGCCCCAGAAAAAAATAATTCTGACTAATTCAGCAAGGGAATGGACAAGATCATTAGGATGTATCCATCCTATAGAATATTATTAGGTAAATCTGTATTTACTGGCCTCGAAATATGTCCATCATCATTAGTAAGAAAAAAAAGCAAATTATACTTCACTCCCACTATGCTTGCTGTAATCAAAAAGATAAACAGTAATAATTGTTAGGGAGGATGTGGAGAAACTGGAACTCTTATACAGTGCTGATACAGCCTTTGAAAAACAATTTAGCAGTTCCCCAGTTTCTATCTTCTATCAAAGATAGAAATTACCGTAAGACCCAGCAATTCCACACCTAGGCATATGTCCAAGGGGATTGAAAACATATGCCCACGGGATGCCTGGGTGGCTCAGTCGGTTAAGCATTCGACTCTTGATTTCAGTTCAGGTCATAATTTCACGGTTAGTGGGTTCGAGCCCTGCGTCACACTCTGCACGGACAATGCCGAGGCTGCTGTGGGTTCTCTCACTCTCCCTCTCTCTCTCCCCCTCCCCTACTTGCACTCTGTGTGTGTGTGTGTGTGTGTGTGTGTGTGTGTGTGTGTGTGTCTGTCTCTCTTTCACAAACAAACATTAAAAAACAGGTAAAAATTTAAAAAATAGTGTTAGCATTATTCATAATCGCCAAAAAGTGAAAACAACCCAAATGTTCATCGTCTGATAAACAGATAAATCGAACGTGGCCTATCCGCACAATGGAATGTTATTCTGCCACAGAAAAGAAGGAAGTGTGGACATCTGCTACAACATGATGAACCTCGAAGACAAGACTCTCAGTGCAATAAGCCAGACGCAAGAGATCATATATTGTATGATTCCATTTATACGAAATGTCTAAATGAGGCGAATCGATGGAAACAGAAGATAAATCAGGGGTTTACCAGGGGCTGGGGAAGGGTGAGGGGAAATGGGGAGTGACTGCCCAGGAGCACGGGTTTCTTTCAGAGAGGATGAAAGTGTTGTTAAGTTTAGATTGTTGTTGGTTTAGGTGAGGGTTACATAACCCTGTGAATGCACTAAAAACATTGAACACTTTAAATGGGTGAATTGTAGGGTTACGTGGCTTATGTCTCAATGAAGCTGCTCTTTAAAAAAGCAAACTGTGGGGGCGCCTGGGTGGCTCAGTCGGTTCAGCGTCCGACTTCAGCCAGGTCACGATCTCGCGGTCCGTGGGTTCGAGCCCCGCGTCGGGCCCCGTGCTGACGGCTCAGAGCCTGGAGCCTGTTTCCGATTCTGTGTCTCCCTCTCTCTCTGCCCCTCCCCCACTCTTGCTCTGTCTCTGTCTCAAAAATAAAAAATTAAAAAAAAAAAAAAGCAAATTGTGGAACAATGTGTGTAGCAGAATCTCACCTTGCTAATAAATAAATCTGATAAACGACAAACGAACTACAAGTCTGAGTCTCTGTGTTACAAGAGACTGTGCCGTTTAGTTGCACAGAATTCCTCTTGGGATGAGCAGTGGATTTGCGAGGAAGAAACATGTCAGCAAGTGACTTGCGGAGGGTAGGAGCCCAAGGCGTGCCCAAATAGCAAGATGTGGTCCCTAAGCTGCCACCTAAGGGGGTGGGTCCTGTTAACTGGAGGGTCCCTTGCGAGGGGCAGCCTGGAATGAACATGGCGTGCCATCGGGGTGGGGTCTGGTGCTCTGTGGGGATGCTCTGCGCAGTAGAAGGAAGGGGACTTGGGGATTCAGGGGGGATGTGGAGGAGGAGGTGAGCCTGGGCATTGCTGGAGGGAACAGACAGAGAAGCAGCAGCCCCAGCAGTGACAGGGCCAAGGGCAGGGCTCGATGCTGGCTGGGGTATGCCTTTGAGGGATACTAGAATGCGCCACCCTCAAAATATGCCTCTTTCAATGATTTTGAGCCACAGGCCATTCAGAACAAGCAGAACCAGGAAAAGCTCTAAACCCAGGGCACATGTTTTCTCTTTGCAAAGGAAATTTCCATTCGTAGAGATGGCTTCCTCTCCTTAACTCTGGCCAGTGATGAAGGCACTCTTAAATCCGCAAAACGACCCTTAGTCAACAAACCTTGTTGGCCATACTTCTCCTGCTCACCTACCTTCCCCAACTGGCCTCCCCCTCAAAAAAGCCCCAAACTAGCCCCTTTTCCTTGAGCCGAAGATGGTCTATCAGCCCAGCTCTAACTGGGCACGGCCACATGTTACATGCATGGTGCCCGTGTTAATAAACGTGTTTTTCTCACATTAATCTGTCTCTCGTTCCAGAGCCCCAGCTGCGAACCGAGAAGGGTAGAAGGAAAAGATTTCGTGTCCTCCCCAATCCTTTGCAACGTAATCCCTTCCTGTGCCTCCTCTAAGAGGGTCCCAGTTAAGTCACTAGAGCTTTTGTGCACATGGAGAGATTCTTCTGTAAGAACTCAAAGATGTGCTAGGTTGCACACTTGGCCTGGGGACAACCACAAATCACCCCAAGATCTGGGAGCTGACATCAGGGATACACATAGAGGCAAGTATTGAAAAAACTCAGGGAAGAGAAAGTCCCACACAGGTAATAGTGGTTTCCTCTGGAGGTAGGACTGACATCAAGGAGCACGAGGACTTTGATTTGTTTCTGTTACATACTTCCGTCTTGTTTGAACTTCTCACAACGAACATGAACTATTCTGTCCTTCTGCAAAGGTAAAAAAACAAACAAACAAAAAAAAAGGCAACTCAAATGCCACCTCCTCCAGGAAGCCTCAGAGGCAGATAATTGCAATAAAGCTGCTGCTTCTGCTGTTTTGGTGCCATTTGAGGGGAATTGACTGTTCTGGTTGCCCCGGAGAGCAGAGGTTGCTCGTTTTGTCTCCCTGATACTGAGCCTATCAAAGGCACCCAGTAATGCTATCTGGGGAATGAATGAATGGGTGCCGAGTGAGTGAGTGAATGAATGAGCGCAGCTATGCCCACCAGCAACACTGGGTCCCACCAGCCTTTGCCCAAGCTCGTCCCATGGAGCCGGCTAAATGACAAGAGTGGCCATTCGGGGACGCTGGGCACACCCCCTGCAGGTGCCTGAGATTAATTACGGCTCGGACTTGCGAGGCTTAATTACATGCGGGGGGGGGGGGGGAGGGGGAGGCGCACGCTCCCAAACCCAGACACCAGAGTCTCCCGTGTTATTCTCTGCCCCCTCTGTCTTCTCCTTCCGACACCTCCAGCTCCCTAAGGAAAGCAAGGGACAAAGGTGGGGCAGAAATGTGTTTCAAACAGGGAGGGAGACAGGACTCGGCTGCAGGGGGCACCTCCACTTGGCCTCAGACGTCAGGGCTCCGGAGGGGGAGAATGTCTTCTTGTATTTTTGGGAAATGGCTCAGCCAGCGGTGATGGTGGGGAGCTGGGTCCTTGCCCGGAGTCAGATCTGCATTACAAACGCCTCTCTAAGCACCCGTCCTCCGCACCACACGCCCCCTCCTGCAAGGAAGATAGGGTGTTTTGGATAAGGTCTATTCTCCCGGCTGAGCTGAGAGGGACCGAAGCCATATCTGTCTCCACCAACCTCCTGGATTTTGCCTACTGGATCAGCATCTGACTGATGATGCCCCCCATGCACCACTCTGGGTGAATAATTAAGAGATCAAGTGGGAGGGAAAAAGAGAACAGAAAAGCAAAACCAGGTTCAAATCCCAGCTTTACCACTGTGCGAAGTGGCTGTGTAGCCTCGAACAAATTGATTAACTTCTCTGAGCTTCGGTGCCACCATCTTTTTTTTTTTTTTTTAATCCTCCCAAGGCCTGGTGCCCAGAAACTTTTACCCTCCCAAACTTTTGTCTTGGAATTAAGGCATCATCATCATCATTGAGAATCCTCTTCTAAGATGCCTTTAAAATGTCTCCAACTCAGCCTTCAACACTTGAGAATGGATCCATGTACCAGAGAAAAACAACCAGTTTAGTAGGGTCCTGATGGCCAGAGACAATAGACAGGTAAGTTTTGATTGGGGGGGGGAAAAAAAGAGGAAGAAGCCCAAAGAAGTTGATCCCAGAGGAAAGGAGAATAAGGTTGATGCCCGAGAGGGTCTTGGGGACAGCATCCAGGCCTTGGTTTCCCCCTCCAAACAACAGACAACATAGAGTCAACTCGATTAAGTGCTTACTAACTTCCAGGCATCATGCTAAGGATATCACAGGTTGTCTTTCACGTTTACAGAAACCCCATCTACAGATGATAAAAACGAGGCCCGAAAAGGTTAAGTAACTTACTCAAGGTCACAACACCAGCAGGTACACGGTGGGGGAGTCAGCTTGAAATTCCGGAGTCTTCAGTTGGCAACAGCGGATTAGGGACGGTTCTCCAGAGGCCTCGGACAGAGTGAGGGAACGTGGGACACGACAAAAGCAGGGAGCAAGTATGCAAAGAAGTCACAAAACCACAGGCCCAGCCACTCCGTTTGCTCCACCACCTGCAGCTGGGGGTCTCAACGGAGACACAGCATCCTGGCAGGAGCGGGGCCCCGAGAAGGGCTGGCTGGCACGGACACCCTTCCCTCCTCTGCTCCCTCCAGCTCCAGGTGGCCCAATGCTCCCAAAACTGTTACCATGGAGACCAGTCTCCAGTGACCAGAGCAGGGAGCTGGGGCTGGTGGCAGGAGGCTGAGGGAAAGGGCTGGCACCGGGTCTGGGGAGCGAGCGCTGGGGGCCCCAGGGAGGTGGTGCCAGGGTTTGCCAGATGGCTGGGGGCAGGGGGCCAGCCCATCTCCATAAGGCAGGTCCCCAGCGATGCCAGGGTCTGCCAGACTCTCCACAAAGCTACCGAGAAAAACAACAACCGAAAGCGCAGAAACACATTTTCCTGTCCTTAGTCACGCCTTAGCCATTTGTGCAGCACCTACTGTGTGCCAGATCCCATGCAAGATGGAACAGAAGGAATGCACAGGTCCTCTGAAACTCATCCATGATTCCCCATTATAGAATGAGTCCCCCCATATCAAACAGTATAAGAACCCCCAATAGAGAGGATATGGATTGGCCCAATGAGAAGTTGTTCCCAGGGTTGGCTGTTATTTGGGGGTTCTTTACCCGTCATGCTTATTTTCATATTAGCACTAATACTAATAAATATCAGTGTCAGTGGTAGTAAGAGCTGACATTTAATCGGCGTATACTATGTGCCAACTATGAAGGACCCTATGATGGACTCCTTCCATCTTCACTACGGGGCGAGGATGTGGGCATTATTATTATCCCCCTTCTGTAGATAATGAATTGAAGCTCAGAGAGGTTCAGTCTTCAGCCCAAAGACACACATCTGGTGTATTCTGTTCGTATTGCCACTGTAACAAATGACCATGAACGCAGGGGCTTGCAGCAATGCAGGTGTTATTCTCTCACAGTTCTGGAGGTCCGAAGTCCAAGATTAGTCTCCCAGGGCCAAAGTCATGGTGTCAGAAAGGCTGGTTCCTTCTAGAGGCTCTGAGGGGAGAATGCTTTCCCTTGCCTTTTCTGGCTTCTTGTGGTTGCCTACCTTTCTGGGCTTAGGGCACCTCCCTCTTCCTGTCCATTCTCTGCTCCCATTGTCACCACAGACTGCAATTTTGTGTCATCCCCCCGCACACACACACACCGCAAAGTTCATGTGTGAAAACATGATCCCCAGTGTGAGCGTATTTGGAGGCGGGGCCTTCGCAAGGTAGTCTCATGAGTGGGATTAACGTCCTTATAAAAGAGACCCCAGGGGCGCCTGGGTGGCTCAGTCGGTTGAGCGTCCGACTTCAGCTCAGGTCATGATCTCGCGGTCCGGGAGTTCGAGCCCCGCGTCGGGCTCTGTGCTGACAGCTCAGAGCCTGGAGCCTGCTTCGGATTCTGTGCCTCCCTCTCTCTCTGACCCTCCCCCGTTCATGCTCTGTCTCTGTCTCAAAAATAAACATTAAAAAAAAAATTTTTTTTAAAAGACCCCAGAGAGTCCCTCTCCCCTTCCACCATGGGAGGACACGGCAAGAAGATGAGGGTCTATGAACCAGGACGTCGCCAGCAGGAAAGGATGGAGACAACCGTCACTCTCCTTTTCACTCTGACCCTCCGTCGTGTCTCCCTCTTCCAAGGATCTGTGCGATGGCAGTGGGCCCACCAGATAATCCAAGAGAGTCTCCCTGTTCAGATCCTTAACTGAATCATATCTGCCGAGTCCCTTACTGGGTGCCGTATCAGATAACACTCACGAGTTCCAGGGATCAAGACGTGGGCACATTTGGGGGCCATTAGTCAGCCTACCACAGTGGTGCTGCAGAGCCAGGAGCCAAGCCTCCCAGGGCTGACCACAGTGTCCATTCTGTGAACGACCAGGCGAGCGAGAGCATCCCTCAGTCCTCGTTCCCCGGCTGGGGAATGCCTGTGCGCTCTGACAAGCACGCGTTGGGGATTCTCATACAGCCAGGCCCTAAAGGTTTAAAACTCAGCCTGGAGGTCGAATTCCCAGATTAGCACCCTCCTGCATCAGTCTGGAGCATGCGTTTAGCAGGATGAGGAAGACCGTGGGCTTTGGAGTCAGGCGGTGCGGGGGGTGCTGGGCTTCAGTGTCCACATTGATCTCTACCGGCTCTGTGACCTTGAGCACGCTCTCTGCCCTCTCTGAGTCTCAGTTTCTCCGTCTGCAACGTGGGCATAATTAGACCCACCTCCCCGGGCTGCTGTGCAGGTTTGAATTTCACCCTGAAGATCTTAGAAATTAAAAAAGCAGGGGTTCCTGGGTGGCTCAGGTGGTTGAGCATCCAACTCTTGTTTTCGGCTCAGGTCACGATCTCATGGATTCACGGGATGGAGTCCCTCATCGGGCTCTGTGCCGACAGCACAGAGCCTGCTTGGGATTCTCTCTCCCCGCCCCTCCCCTGCCTGCGCTTTCTCTCTGTCTCTCAAATATAAACAAATATTTTTTAAAAAGAAAGAAATTCAAAAGTCAAACTCTCTCCCAGGGCCAGATTCCCCCCCAGGATACACCCTAGGCCCAGACCCTCCTCGGGGAACCCCAAGGACAGGCAAGAGAGCCCCGGTCCCGGGTGAAAAGTTTAACACAACACATGGGAAGTGCTAACAACTTCCTGAGAGGAAACCAACGACAAGGCTTCCACCCTGATTCCCAGCCCCATTAAGGGGGTGTGCATTCTGAGAACCAGGGTACCAGCACATGTAACCTTGACCACACCAACAGCCCTTCCAAAGCCAGATAGGTGATGTGGAAAATAAAACAGGAAGCACACGGACTCGTTTCCGCCCTGGAAAGGCACTAAAGGCTGCGATTCAGAGGCCCCTGGGGTATTTCCAGATGAATAGCCCACCCCCACCCCAAAAAAAAATATTTTGACAGGCGGGGCTGAATTACTCAAGTGACATTGCTCCTTATAAAGCAGAGCGTGGGTGGGCAAGAAGTTGTTTTGTTTCCACTTTATTTCTTCACTGGAGTCTTTATGGTCTGGATTTCATTGCCGTTCCAAGAATGCCACACTGCAGAGCCAGGGAAATGTGCTGCAGCAGCTAAGATTCTGGTGAATGCACCTATATTGGACAAACGCTTCAGCCACTAGCCATATGCACATCCATTTAAATGAAGGAGTAGGAGGGACGGTTACCCTACTGCAGGCTGCTAATTCCATTGAGGGGACTCTCATTATTTTTCCTTTTTGTCTCCTTCCTGAGCAGAACAATGCCAGTTACATAAGAGTATTTCTATTTGCTGGAATTAAACAGTAAGTAAGAAATAATGACGGTGATTTCTCTCCAAGATGCTCTGGACGGGATGAGAAACGATCTCGTCGGGGTTAAAACAGTCCCAGAAGGGTGGCAGAAATGACTTTCCTAGAGCAGAATTCTTCTAGTAATAAAAAGAATGTTCAGCTGGCTGTATCTGATTGTAGTGGTTACATGACTGCATTTATTCGTCTAAACTCCTAAAATTATGGGACCGTGAACCAGCTCTACCGTATTAAAATGAAAGCACATAATTACAACTGATAAATAAAACTGATTAACAAACTAGAACATAAGAAAGAAAGAATTCTTGGGATCTGCCTAAACTGGTCCCGGGGAGTATTTCTGCTTCCTGAAAAGCTTATTTCTCTAAGTGTGCGTCGAACCAGTATTTGTTGATCACCTACTACGTTCCCACTAGGCAGAGGGAAAACGGCAATGAATGAGATGACAAAAATCCTTGTCCTCAAGTAACTGACTTTCAATTGGGGAGAGACAAAGTGTAAATAAGGAAGTATGCACATACATCATAAGACAGTCTCAGACAAGTCTACGTGTTACAAAGGCAATAAAATAAGATAATGCAACGTGGAGGAACTGGATGAGGAGCTCCTTTCGATAGACCAGGGGAAGCTTCTCAAAGGAAGAGCTGTTTGAACTGAAACCAGAAGGACGGGAGAGGCCAGCCAGAAGGAACAGCAAGTGCAAAGGTCCTGGGGTAGAAACAGAGGAGATTGGTATAATGTGGCTGGAGCCAAATGAGCCAAGGGAAGGTAATGGATGAAGAAGGGGAGAGGGGGGAAATGAGATGGGGGAGGTGGGCAGGGTCAGATCACTCATAGCTTTCAGGCTACAGAGACAGCCTGAGTTTTATTCTAAATGCAATGGGAAGCCACTGGTAAGTTTCAAACAAGCACACAAAAGGGTGACAATTACTCCAGTGGCTCGAGGGACACTTTGGGAGGTACGCTAGCCATTCTGTCAACACAGACACCAGGGCCATTGGCCCACTATGTCTCAGACTTGCCCTGGGGATTAATTTTCCAGAAAGGTTGAATCTGCTTCCCGTCACTGGGATACTTCCGAACGACAGGATGCAAATGGCAGGTTGGTTCGGGGGGCATGGTCTGTAATTCACTCAAGATATATCATCAGGCACCCATTCTTGCACTGGGGGCACCACAGTGCACAAAGCGATGCAGTGTGTCCCCACACGGAGCCCTGTCGTCAATGCCAGAAAGGCAGCAGGGGAGGGGAAGCACCCAAGATGTGACAGCCTCAATGAGGACGACCTACCGCAGACCTGAGGAAATCTGGAGAGGCTTCTCAGAGGAGGTAAATCAAAGGACAGGCAGAGGGCAGAAGGAGACAAGAAACGGCATTCTAGACAGAATAGCACGTGCAAGGGCCCAGAGGTCACAGGGGAAACCGAGGAGACAGCATTACAACTTGACTGGACCAGAGAACGTGAGGGTACGGTGGTCAGCAGGGCCTCGTAAATCTCATCGAGGGACTTGGAATTTATCCCAGGGATCGTAGGGAGCCATGGAAAAGATTCAAGCTGCAGGAGAAGGAAGGAGTGGACAATCAGATGTGCATGTTAGAAAGATCGAGCTGTCTGTAGGTAGAGAAGAGACTGGCAGTGGGTGGGGTGAAGAAGACAGGAGGCGGGGACTCCAGGGACGAGGCTGGTCAGGTGAGAGACAGGTGAGGAGCCCGTCCAAAGAAGTGACCCTGCGCATGGGAGAGAATAATGGATTAGTGAGCCACAGACGAAGCCGATCCAACAGAACTCCCGACCAGCAGGATGCTAGGATGGGGAGGGGGGGGTCAAGGATACCCCTTGAATTTCACAGATTAATTGTGGCACCATTGGAGAAGAAACCATCTTTGAAGGGCTGGGGAAGATGAATCACCCAGACCTGTAATGTCCAATATGATACCTACAAGCCACACTTGAAATGTGGCTAAAGACTGGGGGCACCCGGGTGGCTCAGTCGGTTAAGCGTCCAACTTCGGCCCAGGTCATGATCTCACGGTTGGTGAGTTCACGCCCCGCGTCTGGCTCTGTGCTGACAGCCCGGAGCCTGGAGCCTGCCTTCGGATTCTGTGTCTCCTTCTCTCTCTCTCCCCTCCCCCACTCATGCTCTGTCTCTATCAAAAAATGAAACAACGTTAAAAAAATTTTTTTTTAATAAAAAAAGGAAAAGAAACGTGGCTAAAGATTAAATGACTAAAGACATGAATTTCTCATTTTCTTTCATTTTAATTGCAAAATTCGATTTGGCCACTGGAAAATTTTTAAGTGTTTTCCAGGCTGAGTTAGGTGAATCTGCTGTGTCAGTTGTAGTAGCTCAGATGCCAGTTTCCCCAAATATCCGAATGAACGGAACATCTCACTCGAAAGCAGAAGTCCTTAATTAATGAAACGAACCATTAACCCCGAGAACAAAAGTGTTTCCCAAAGCCCAATACGTGAATTTGCTAATTTAACACAATCAGTGTCGACTAAGAAACTACCACGGGCAAGACACCAGTTAACACTGTGTATTCGTTAACCGTTGCTAGGTAACGAACCATCCCGGGTCTCAGCCAGCAACCACTTACTTCTCAGGCACAAACTGGTCTGCTGATGAGGGTTAGGCTCAGCAGGGGCAGCTCGCACCAAAGTGCTCTCATCCCCTTTGGACCAGTGGCCATGACTTCCCCCTCACTCTTTGTGCTAAAGCAAGACATGTGGCTGAACCCAACGCCCAGGGGTGAGGAAATACAGGGTGTCCCAAAGGTTTTAGCGCAGCTTTAAGTTTCAACCACTGTGAAAGTATAAATGCTACAAACTTACAAAACACATCACTTGAAATTTTCTTTTATGGGGCGCCTGGGTGGCGCAGTCGGTTAAGCATCTGACTTCAGCCAGGTCACGATCTTGCGGTCCGTGAGTTTGAGCCCCGCGTCAGGCTCTGGGCGGATGGCTCAGAGCCTGGAGCCTGTTTCCGATTCTGTGTCTCCGTCTCTCTCTGCCCCTCCCCCGTTCATGCTCTGTCTCTCTCTGTCCCCAAAATAAATAAACGTTAAAAAAAAAAAAAAGAAATTTTCTTTTATGGTCTTTTACGCTTGTTTAGTATTGTAACTTTGAGGACAAAACTTCTAATTTTTGGTTTAAATCCCTGCGATTGAAGATGCCAAACGTTGACCAACACAAGTCACTGCGTGGTCACACGACCAAGGGCGTGGCTATAAGGAAGGAGAAAGAATTCAAGACAGTGATACAGCGTAGCACACAGTGATGTAAAGAGTGCGCAAGGAGCTTCCGTTCTGGTTGGATGGAAAAGACGGGCACTGATCGTGGTACGTGCAACAAAGAAACACTAATAAACACATGTACAAAATATTACATTGGACTTCCACTGCGGAAAACAAACATGAGCCAGACAGCACGTGGTTTCATATGCATCATTTCATTTACTTCCCACAAGAAAATGAAACAGATAGATGTTAAATCTGAAGATCAGAGAGAGTCAGTGGCTTTGTTAAGATCACACAGTAAACATTCAATCCCAGATCTAACTGCAAAGCTTGCGCTCTTGACCTCTTAACTAGATGCTGCGTTCCCAAAATTAAATGTAACAGTAATTCACTGAGTTCCCAAAATTAAATGTAACAGGAGAGAAAAGGAATTGAAAGTCTTCCTGGAAAAGAGGGGCGCCTGGGTGGCTCAGTTGGTTAAGTGTCTGACTTCAGGTCACGATCTTGGAAAAGAGGGGCGCCTGGGTGGCTCAATTGGTTAAGCGGCAGACTTCAGCTCACGTCATGATCTCACGGTTTGTGAGTTCAAGCCCCACTCTGCTGACAGCTGGGAGCCTGGGTCCTGCTTCCGATTCTATGTCTCCCCCGCCTCTCTCTACCCCTCCCTGGCTCATGCTCTGTCTCTGTCTCTCTCTCTCCCTCTCAAAAATAAACATTAAAAAAAAAAATCTTCTTAGAAATGAAACTCTTTTTCTTTGGGTCCCAGAAGTCTGAGTTTGTTAAAAAGAAAACCACAGGTCCAAAATGGTGTCACTTAGGCCAACTCACCAAACTGGAACTTAAATACCTAACCTAGCTGCACTTTCAACCTCCCCCAGAAATTTCAGGAATTTTCTGGTCAGCACCAGTAAGGTAATCTGTCACACAGGCCCTCTCCATCCCCCAAAGGAAGATGAAGTAATCCACCTACTAAGACCTTCATGTCCCCCAAACGAAGGTGACCTCCCCTGAAATAATCCTTTTTTTGTGTGTATGACTTCCTTGTCCTGCCTTTAACATCCCTTCCTTCTCTGCAGCCCTTTGGAGCTCCCCTCTACTTGCTGGGTAGGATGCTGTCCATTTAATAATCAAACAATTATTAATCACTTAATATGAATTTAATAAGGGCAATTAGATCTTCAAATATACCGGGTTGAATTTTTTTTAACAAGTTTGATGCTGATAGGTAGAAAGAAAGAAAGAAAGAAAGAAAGAAAGAAAGAAAGAGAGAGAGAGAGAGAAAGGGAAGGGAAGGAGAGGCACAGAAAATGGAGGGAAGAGATTGAATCTCAGCATGCACAGGTAAAGTTTAAGGTCCCAGGGCACATGCAGATGAATGGAGCCACCCAATTTGGCTTCCCAAGCAAGTTGAGACCAGATTCGGGGCTGAAGAGTCCGTGTTCAATGCACAGGGAGGCCCTAAAGGTTTTAGGGCAGGAAAGTGAGCTAACAGCAAACTGTCTTTCTGCTTAGCCATAAAATGAACAGTGTGTTGAGTGAAGAAGAACAATGCATTTAACACACAAGAGACCAGACCAGAATCACAGCTAGGCATTTGGGGAGGCAGGTGAAAATGGAGACAGAACCCATGAACAGCACCATTCACCAAGAGCCCCTCTCAGGGAACCCTCTGTTCCTCAACTACCGTGAAGACGGGAAAAGCATTTCCACAGGGGGTGCCAGGCTTGCCTTCAAACCCCTCAGACACTCAACTCCAGGTAGATGATTCAAAAGAACTTTTCTAAAAATGTTTTATTTATTTTTGAGAGAGAGACAGAGCATGAGCGGGGCAGGGACAGAGAAAGGGGGGAGACCCAGAATCCCAAGCAGGCTCCAGGCTCTGAGCTGTCGGCACAGAGCCCAACACGGGGCTGGAACTCATGAGCTGTGAGATCATGACCTGAGCCGAAGTTTTACGCTTAACCGACTGAGTCACGCAGGCGCCCCTAAAAAGCACTTTTTGCAACGAAGTGCTTCTCTTTCTCTTTATGCCATTGGGTTTGTCTTCAAAGTCAAACTGCATTAGCCAGTTCCTGGAGCCAATGGGAGAGGAGAGAAATCACTGGTTGCTTTTCACTAAGCCTTGTTAGACTGCAAAGGGAAAAGGGGGGGGTGGTGATTATGTACATCAGTATACTGCTCCACACGCCTGCATTTAAAAAAAAAAAAATTCTGACCAATTCCTCTGGCTTCTGTTAATTCTGAGCAACTATTATCTAAAATTATTACAGCAAGCAAAGGCAAGCAGGAAATAATGAATACATTTTTTTAAAATAAATAGAATGCTATAAAGGCAGTCTGAGGGTGGTGGATTGTTAGAGCTGAAAAGAACCTCAGAAATTATGCAAGTGGGGTGCCTGGGTGGCTCAGGGGGTTGAGCATCCGACTTCGGCTCAGGTCATGATCTGACCATTTGTGAGTTCGAGCCCCGCGTTGGGCTCTGTGCTGACAGCTCGGAGCCTGGAGCCTGCTTCGGATTCTGTGTCTCCCTGTCTCTGTGCCCGTCCCTCACTCATGCTCTCTCTCTCTCTCCAAAATAAATAAACATTAAAAAGATTTTTTTTTTTTAATTATAAAAGGGGTGTCTGGGTAGCTCAGTCGGTTAAGCATCCAGCTTTGGCTCAGGTCATGATCTCATGGTTCATGGGTTCAAGCTCCACGCTGGGCTCTGTGCTGACAGCTCAGAGCCTGGAGCCTGCTTCAGATTCTGTGTCCCTCTCTCTCTGCCCATCCCCCACTCGCGCTCTGTCACTCTCTCTCTCTCAAAAATAAATAAAACATTAAAAAAATTTTTTTAAAGAAAAGGTGCCTCTGAACGTTGACTGCCACTCACTAAGCGAGCACTTCTTACGTAAGGTCTTATCTAATCTGTGTACCATTCCAATGAGGTGGATAGTCTTTATCCCCATTATACAGATGAGAAAAACCAAGATGTGCAAAACAGGAAACTTGCCTGGAGTACATGCTGTGCACGCTGCAGCTAGAACTTGAAGCCAAATCGAATACAAACTTACGCTCCATTCACAAGAGGATACGCAAATTAGGATATTAACTCTGAAGGAGACCAGCATACGGGCACCTTAAATATCCCACTCTGGCCTAAGGGTTATTTTGAACTGAAGGCAACTGAGAAAACAATGGACACAGGAAGAGCTCTCTGCCCTCCCCCTTTCTGCCTAGAAGCAGGTCATAAACTGCCCTTTATAAGGGTGACTTACGTTTCCATTTGTAAAGTGCGCCCTCCCCCAGGCCAGGGAAAGGAGATCACCGGAGATAACTTGAGTCTGCATAACAGACCTTACCAAGCAACCCTTCTCCGTTACATGCTGCCTCATCACCTTTCCACAATGTACCACCCCTAGGAGCCCAAACCCCCATCTCCTTTGTCCAGTCACTTCTCTGCAATTTACCACCCTTTATTAAAATGAGTCCCCAATCCAATCTCTTCTTTGGGTTTCCACTTTTTTTTTTTTTAATGTTTATTTACTTTTGGGACAGAGAGAGAGAGAGAGAGAGAGAGAGCACGAGTGGTGGAGGGGGCAGAGAGAGAGAGAGGGCGACACAGAATCCGAAGCGGGCTCCAGACTCTGAGCTATCAGCACAGAGCCTGATGCGGGGCTCGAACTCACAAACTGTGAGACCATGACCTGAGCTGAAGTTGGACATTCAACCTACTGAGCCACCCAGGTGCCCCTGGGTTTTCACTCCTTTCTATGAAGCCCTGTGCACACAAAAATATTAATATAAATAAAATGTGTATGTCTTTTCTCCTGTGAATCTTTTGTCAGTTTAATTCACAGGCCTCAGGGATAGAATATAAGAGGGTGGAGGAAAAGACTTTTCTCCCCTGTAGCTCCAAGAACACGAGCTCTCATGGCTCTATCCACTGTAGGACTGAGTAGGAAGACAGAGAAGCGGCCAGTGGGGGAGACGGAGCCCGTGCTAAACGAATGCTAAAAGAAGGAAGATACATAAATAAGTGATGACTCAACACCCAGCTCGTCCAGAAGATTCTATCACTTGCCCCACATTATTAACAGGGTTTTGGGGAGAAGTAAGTGATACGCTGTATATAAATTAGCTTTGAAAACTGAAGAATTCTACAAAGAATCAATAAACAGACCTTTATCATCATTATGATTTCATCTAAAAGTTACCCAACAATCTCAAAAATCTGAGAGATCACGAAGAATCAGGAAGAGAATAAGAAAGCTCTTTGAGCACTCCAAAATGTTATAAAAGCTACCTGTTAAATGCACTCAGAGCCTACTAATCCTTGGTTTATACACAATTCACACTAAAAGTTATGAGGAGAAATCACAGTACAGTGAAAAGAGAAGTGTGTGGGGCCACGTAGGCTTGTGGTTGAATCTTACCTCCACCATTTACAAGCTGTATGCACTTTGGTAGGTCACCATGCCTCTCTGAGGGTGCTGGTTTTAAAAATATGTCTATAGATTCACTGACATTCCCCTTTTGAAGAGGTAGGAGCTTTTTTTCCTCCCCATCTAACAAACAGAATAAAGCAGAATCAACAGTGTGCAGCTTCGGAGACCAGGTCAAAAAAGGCACTGAGACTTCCATCTTTGTCTCCCCTGATTATTCACTCTAGGGGAGACCAGCTGCTACCACGTGAGGTCACATAGGCAGCTCGATGGAAAGGTTCATGAAGCACAGAACTGAGGCCTCTAGCCAACAACCATCTGAGTGTGCCATCTCGAAAGGGAAATTTCCGGCCACGGTCAAGCCTTCGGATGATGACAGCCCCTGCCACATTCTGACTGCAACCTCATGAGAGATCCTCAGCCAGAACCACCCAACTAAGCGGCTCCTGAAAGACTGGCCCTCAGAAACTATGAATGATCGTTAAAGTTTGTGGTTTCACAGCGCTACATTTTGGGTTAATCTGTTACACAGAAGTAGGTAACTAACACACCAAGCCACAGTTTCTCCATCTGTAAAATGGGAATAATAACATAGAAAAGGGAGCATAAATAAGAACACATAAGATGTCTTGGAGATGTCTGGCACTTGTTGGTCAAATATGTCAGTTTCCTTTCCCACCTTTCCCTCAATTACACGTGACAGCGTATGTGCAGAATGGGTGCAGAGCTGACTTTCACCACACGGAGAAATGTTCAATGGTTTCTGTTTCCTCTTTTAGAAAGCAAAACAATTTTTAAAGGGGGTGATTCTTAGAATGATTGCCAATGAAATCACCCTCAGTAAAATAGAAGTTTTATCAACACGCTAGCAAATACTGAAGCACACAATCTTTGACTTCAGACAGATCTGGGTTCCAGGTTATCAGCTCTGCCACTTTATCAGCTGTGCACGCTTGGGAAAATTACTTAACCTCTCTGAGCCTCGGGTTCTGCATATAAATATAGATGCCCTCAGGGGAGTATGTTTCAGGCACCTGGAAAACACACTTATTTAGAACTCCTCCTATCTTGGGGTTCCAGATAAAAGGGTCAGCTGTTGCAAGAAGGCCAGAGCTGACTTTCTGGAAAATGTGGTTCATCCTATCTCCCACAAACCAACACACACACACACACACACACACACACACACACACACACACACTACTAGGCAGCATGCTGGGGATTGGTGGGAGGGCTATGTAATTTCCCCTTTCCCTTCAAAAAATGTTTTTTGACTCATTTTAATCAATTGGAATTGGAGTAGGGGAGCCCATCATATACTGTGACTTGTCCAAGCCCTCCCCCTACTAAGGTTGGCCCTGTTTCTGTGGTAATGAGATTGCCTCTCTCTTCCTATCCTCCCCTCTCCCCCTCCAGTGGCATAAAAGAGCTATTTGGGTGTCTGGAAGTGTTGGGTGGAGGTGGGCAGGAGGAAGCCAGGTAAAGGGTAAATTAAAACACTGGTGGAGAGGGGTGCCTGGGAGGCTCAGTCGGTTAAGCCTCGACTTCAGCTCAGGTCACGATCTAACGGGTTCGTGAGTTCGAGCCCTGTGTCGAGCCCTGTGCTGACAGCTCTGAGCCTGGAGCCCGCTTCGGATTCTGTGTCTCCCTCTCTCTCTCTCTCTCTGCCCCTCCCTCACTCACACTCTGTCTCTCTCAAAAATAAATAATAAACATTATAAAAATTAAAAAAAAAAAACCACTGCTGGAGAAAGCTGAGCTCCTCTAACATGCAAACTGAGACCCTGGCTACCTGGAAACCCTGTTTGGAGCCAGGTGGACTGGGGCTTTGTTAGCGAGGCACCCGGAAGAAATGGAGGTGGTTACAGAGAAAGTGTGGGTTCAGGAAGGTTAAAGAACCTGGTTTGGGACAGGAGGTCTCAAGAATACAGAGGGAGCCCCCCGAACCCTCTCCCCATGGCTGGGGTGCAATTTTTTTAATTATTATCACCTACTTGAGGCGTGTTTTGAAAGGCATAAAGAATAATAAATGCCCTCAGCAGCAGATTAAGAAATAAACATCCCCAGTATATCAGAAGACTCTCACGTGCCCCTCAGCAACCATACCCGCCACTGCCTCCAGAGAGAAACCCTGCTCTGAACTTGGTGTTTGCCATCCCAGGCACATCTGTGTATTTCTGTACCTATCTGTGTAATGTGTATCCCTAACCTCATAGAATTGCTTTGCATATTTTTATTTTTTTATTTTTATTTTTTTTTAACGTTTTTATTTATTTTTGGGACAGAGAGAGACGGAGCATGAATGGGGGAGGGGCAGAGAGAGAGGGAGACACAGAATCGGAAACAGGCTCCAGGCTCTGAGCCATCAGCCCAGAGCCCGACGCGGGGCTCGAACTCACGGACCGCGAGATCGTGACCTGGCCGAAGTCAGACGCTTAACTGACTGCGCCACCCAGGCGCCCCTGCTTTGCATATTTTTAAACTTTATGTAAATAATATTCCATGTGCATTTTGTGCAACTTTTGTTTTTTAATTAAAAAAAATTTTAATGTTTATTATTTATTATTGAGAGAGAGAGAGAGAGAGAGAGAGAGAGAGAGCACAAGCAGCAGAGAGTTACAGAGAGAGGGAGAGAGAGAGAACCCGAAGCAGGCTCCAGGCTCCGAGCTGTCAGCACAGAGCCCGATGCAGGGCTTGAGCTCACGAACCACGAGATCATGACCTGAGTCAAAGTTGGATGCTCAATCGACTGAGCCACCCAGGTGCCCGTGTGCAACTTTCTTCTGTTGCTCTTGACATCATGTTTTTTGGAGGACTCACCCCTGTTGATTCGCAGAGTCTTACCCAGCTCATTCTTTTTCAGTGGCATGAATCTAGTGTATATATCCATATTCCTGTTGATAAGGGGCTAGTTTATATCCCCACCCCCAAATACACTGTGAAACATATTATAAAGGGAAATGCAATGAAATATTGAAGGTGCCTGTTTTTAGAGCTTTGCCATATGAAATGAGCCATATATTTTTCATATCTACCTCAAAGGGTCACCATAA
This sequence comes from Herpailurus yagouaroundi, assembly GCF_014898765.1. Lineage (NCBI taxonomy): Eukaryota > Metazoa > Chordata > Mammalia > Carnivora > Felidae > Herpailurus > Herpailurus yagouaroundi. Next base: position 10,380,544 of record NW_024412422.1, read on the forward strand.
GGATTAAGGAACATGATGATAATAAAACTAACGTTTATCAAGTGCTTGTGGCCTGCCCAGGTTCAGGCTTAGACTTCACATTTATTGTGCACTGAATCTTCAACACAAACCTGTTGAGCATGCAACTAATCTTGTCCCGCTCCCAGAGAAAAGGGAAGGGACTTGCCTGAAGACACATTGCGTGAAGGAGGCAAGAGTGAGAGACTCAGAGTCCCTGAGAACACCTAACTCTAGATCCTAAGCTAGAAAAGGACTCGGGGCAGAGTCAGGCACAGAAGGCGCACTCAGTAAACGGTAGTCATTGCCATCAGTCGTTCTCTATTGAGAACCATTCTGAAGCCAGGCAGCATTGTCCAGAGCTGGCATTAAGTGTTCCGCTCGCCTGGGGAGTGAGTCGCACTAGAGTCCGTATTTAAATTAAGAGGAAAAATATAGACGACTGAGCGAATCAACCTTTCCTCAAATCTGACTCTAATTCTAACCCCAGGGAGTGCCTTCAATGCACAAACACTGCAAAATTTGCACTACCGTGATTCAGAATATCCATTATACAATCTTGTTTCACCAGACTGAGGGTTCGGGGTTAGGAAATAGTGCACTTATCTGAGTATATGTGCCATACCAGTGTTGGGGAGAAAGAATTTTCTCTACCCTTCAAGGTCCTTCTAGCTAAAGTAAGAATCAAATTGACGTGAGACAGATTAGCAGAAGAAAACCAAAGTTAACAGTGTGCATGTGAAGAATCCACACAGACATGGAAACTCCAAAGTGTAGGTGAGGCATCGTGAGGCTTCTATGAGCTCAGGAGAGGGGCAGGAATCTGAGGATTCAAAGGGGAGAAGGATCATTGTAAGGAAGGTGAAAGCAGCTATTTGGAAAACAAAGCCTGCCCTGTGATGCAAGCAAGTTTCTTAGGTAAAGAGGAATCTCGGTCAGTAGCTCTCTTCTCGGTTAATCGAAGGCAGTTGAGCAAAGGTAAAGAGATTTCCCCGAATCTGGTGGGTTTTGATTGCTTTTAACTCAAAATAACGTTCATACCAAAGGAGCTCATCTTGGGGCCTCAGACCCTACACCAGGCATGATATATAGTGCTGAATCCTCCCTGCATAGTAACTCACTCAGTCCTCACAGCAAAGAAGCAGGGACTGTTGTCATCCCATGATACACACCAGATGCTGATGCTGAGGGGGTTCATGCTACTTATCTAAAATCACTGGGCTAGTTGGTGACTGTGACATAATAAGAAATAGTTCCTGACGACGAGCTCCTAAAACTCTTGTGATTTCCTGAGTGATGGGATGCTAGGAGCATCTTTTGTAATATTTGGTCTCGGTCCCCTGTTCCAGGAGCTTCCAAGACCCTTTAAATCCTTACAGTGATGAGTGTCTTTTCGTATGCTAATGAGATTAAGGTGAGGGGGGTGACTACCTAGCTTCAGGATGGAGGCTGCTCACCAGAAAAACCACCAACGCATGATCAGAAGTTTGGAACTTCCAGTCCCGACCTCATCCCAACCTCCAGGGAGGAGGAGTGCTAAAGACTCAGCTAACTGCAACGGCCAACGATTCCATCAATCATACCTACGTAATGGAATCTCCATAAAACCCCTAAACAGCAAGGTTCAGAGAGCTTATGGGTTGGCGACATACCCATTTGCCAGGAAGGTAGTACCCCCCAACTCCACACGGACAGAAGCTCTGCACTTAGATATCACACCATAGGTACCTCTTGATGTGGCTGTTCACCCATATCCTTTATAATATCCTTTATAATAAACCAGTAAACATAAGTAAAGCATTTCCCTGAGTTCTGTGAACCATTGTAGCAAACTATCAAACCCAAAGAGGTTATTTTTTTAATTTAATTTTTTAACGTTTATTTATTTTTGAGAGACAGAGAGAGAGCACGAGCAGGGTAAGGGCAGAGAAAAAGAGACAGAATCCGAAGCAGGCTCCAGGCTCTGAGCTGTCAGCACAGAGCCCAACACAGGGCTCAAACCCAGGAACCGCGAGATCATGACCTGAGCCGAAGTTGGACGCTTAACCGCCTGAGCCACCCAGGTGCCCCTAACCCAAAGAGGTTATTGTGGGAAACCCCAATTTATAGTCAGTTGATCAGAAGCACAGGTCACGACCTGGAATTTGCAATTGGTGTCTGGATCGAAGGAAGGGGCAGTCTTGTGGGACTGAGCCCTTAACCTGTGGGGTCTGTCCTAATTAGTGTCAGAATTGAATTGCTGACACCTAGTTGGTGTCCAGAGAGTTGGAGAATTGTTTGATGTAAAGGGAAAATCCACACATTTGGTGTCAGAAGTGTGAGTAGAGGGAACAAGTTTTCCCTTTTAGAGGCAGACACAGCATGTCTGACTGGTGATCCCTCGGCAGGGGACAGGAGCAAGGCAGGTAAATGCCAAATCTCCCCAACCCCTAGGAAAGTTTGAAAACACTGCATTTAAATTTTTAAAACCTATCAGGAGGGGGAAGGGTGATGGGACACCACTAATAATTTTTCTTTATGCCTGATTGTATTTGTTATGCTATTCCAACAAAAATAAATTCACTTTTGCAATTAAAACATGAAATTCTAAAGAACATCCAAAATATCAGATGAGCAAGTTGCAAAAGGCCATAATATCCCAAACTCTAAATAACCCATTCATTTGTAAATTGAATTCCTACAAATCAAATTCTGGTCAGCAAGCTTGAAACCCTGCACAGCTTGACAACAGACACCCTCATCTCAAATATAAAAATGTTTTTAATGTTTATTTATTTTTGAGAGAGACAGAGTGCGAGCAAGGGAGGGGCAGAGAGACTGGGAGACACAGAATCCAAAGCAGGACCAGGCTCCGAGCTGTCAGCACAGAGCCCGACGTGGGGCTCAAACCCACGAACCACAAGATCAGAACCGCAAGATTATGACCCGAGCCGAAGTTGGACACTTAACCGACTGAGCCACCCAGGCACCCCTCAAATATAAAAATATTAAAACATAACTATGTAAAATATAGAGAGAACCATAAGTTGAGTTGCCATTGACTAATCGACATACATTATGTATACAGTGCTTCGTGAAATGAGACATGTATCAGTCTCAATTGTATGAAATCAAACTCAGAACCAGAGAGTAGAAAGGTGATTGTCAGGGACTCAGGGATGGGGGAAATGAGGAGATATGGGTCAAAGGATATAAAGGGTCAGAAAAATCAATTGCTTCTGAAGATGTAATGAACAGCATGGTGGTTATACTTAATAATACCGTATTGTCTGCTTGAAATCTGCTAAGAGAGTGGATCTTAACTGTTCTCACCACACACACACACACACACACACACACACGAATGGTAACTATGTGAGGTCATAGATGTGCTAATTATCTTGATTCTGGTAATCATGTCAAATGTATACACGTGTTAAATCATCACACTGTACACATTAAGAAAACTCATGTTGTACAACCTAAATATATACAATTTTCACTTGTCAATCATACCTCAGTAAATCTGGAAAAAAATAAATAAAATTGCAAAATTTTTTAATTGAGGGCACCCGGGTGGCTCATTAAGTGAAGTATCTGACGTCGGCTCAGGTCACGATCTCGCGGTTCACAGGTTCAAGCCCCACGTCGGGCTCTATACCAACAGCTCAGAGACTGGAACCTGCTTCAGATTCTGTGTCTCCCTCTCTCTCTCTCTCTCTCTGACCCTACCCTGCTCACGCTCTGTCTCTCTTTCTCTCAAAAATAAATAAAAAAACATTTTTAAAAATCTTTTTTTAATAAAAATAATAAAAAGTAAATTTTTTTATTGTATGGTTTTCTTTTGATATTTCAGAGGCCACACTTCTTTTTAGGGTACACACATTCCCATAGGCCCTTGTGAGACTCATATGCGCCCAGCACTGGACCTCATGGTCCACTGGACCACTGGATAAAGCGGCTCTCATCCCAGCCACATAAACAGAAAGTTCTCTACGTCTTGCTGAATGGACCCTATGACTCACTTTTGTATTTCTTACATCAGCCCTGCTAATGTGTCAAAGCCAATGCGGCAGGAGACATGGAAAGAGCTGACAGCGGAAGGCCAAGAAGACAAACAACGAATGGCTGCCCCCTGGAACAAAGAGGTTAATTACTGGCACCTAACTTATCTGAGGGAAGATGTCACACACCCATATTACCAATTAACCTCACCTCTACGAAACCGCCATGGCCGCAATTAATAGAAAGTGACTGTCATCCTAATTACAAGGTCTATACAAGAGGCCAGTGTTAGGCATGGAGACTTCTTTTATAACCTCCTCCTGATGAGTTTCCTAAATTTTCTGGCATCTTTTCCCTAAGTTACACTCAGTTCCGCTTTCTCCTTAAAACCGTCCCTTGAAATAGTTGCTGCTGACTGCTGTCCTGTACGTGACTTTTATTGAGCATTTACTACATGCGAGGCACCATGTAAGCACTTCCTAAGCATGATCCCCCTCCTCCTGCCCGCTTCACGCACTCATGGTCCCTGCCTGCTGCAACTTTTCACTTGTCAGCTTCCGAACTTGGTCTTAAGAAATTCAATGTTGCCACGTACCTGCAAAAAGGAGCCGTCTCTCTTGACTCCTACCGGCGGCCTAGCTCACAAGAGAGCAACGCGTAAATCAGACTGCCAATTGATTGGCCGCTGTTGAGAAGCAGAAGTGCTCGGGGGACACAAACTCATCTCCGCTACCAAGCACGTTTCTTCTGTTACAAACCTGTACAGGAAGCCATTGCGTCCACTGTTAAGTGTCCCCTTCACCGTCCCTTGCTCACCGAGGTGGTAACTTCTATAAACACCTGTGATTCTTTGCCAAGACTTTCTCCGGTTCCCAAAACAGGTCAATCCATCGTGGAGGCTGAAGTGTCCCCGAGGCAATGCCCCCAGGAGAAGCTTCAACTGATGACTGGTGGGAGTTGAGGAATAAGTGTTTCCTCATGCACACAACTTTGTGCACCATGAGCAGCTTGGAAGCACGTGCGTCGGTCTCCCAGGGCCCTGAGCGAGAGGGAGCCCAGCTGGCCCTCAGCGAAACCCCACAGCTGACCGCCCTTCTCTGGGTCACTTCTCTCCCCAGCTAGCACTTTGGAACCATGTGCCAAACGGAATCCTTGTACTCAAACCCGTGTCTCTGGCCTGCAGCTGGGGGGGACCCAGCTGAACAAAGACATTATAGGCTGTCGTGCAATCACAGAGTCAGTTGGGCGGTCATAATACTGAGCCCCTCCATCCTAGGAATTGATCTGATGCACAGGCGGGTTCTCTTGCTTGTAGGTCTAGCAACTCTCCTTTCTGAACAGGTCTAGACACACACACTGATCAGTCTGGCCTCCTTGGACCCGCTTCTACAGATGCTCAGTCGACTCCGTCTCTGTGCAGAGGACAACCCAGTTGATCAGACTTGTGTGCTTTTAATCACAATTTCCATCCAGGTGCCTTCCTGACATGGGTGGGAGGGAGTCCCCGGGCTCGTCCAATTCATCAATCACACAGGCTCCCAACCAGGCTTGGGCAAGGGGACCGTTTGTTTTTTCTTTTCTTTCAATAGATTTCTAGTTACGCAAGTAACACATTAAAAAATTCCATTTTATAGAAGAATTGAAACATGACAGATAAGGCTAATGTCCCTGTTGAACACCACCTTTCCCTAAGAATCCAACTCCCTGTCTCCTCCTCGCCCCACAGAAGTCACCTCTGTGGTACAGTTCCGGGCTTTTTCCTACGAATTTACACACAGACTAAGTCACAGAAAAGGTTTGGGGAGGGGGAGGTTAACATAAATGGCATCCTATTGTACACACGCTACATCAGCAACGAAGAATAGAAAAAGGAAATTTAAAATGCAATATCATCCTCACGGTTTGTGGGCTCCAGCCCCACATCCGGCTCTGTGCTCACAGCTCAGAGCCTGGAACCTGCTTCAGATTCTCTGTCTCTCTCTCTCTCTCTCTGCTCACGTTCTGTCTGTCTCTCTCTCTCAAAAATAAATAAACATTAAAAAAAATTTAATGCAATAACATTGGGGCACCTGGCTGACTCAGGCAGTGGAGCACATGACTCTTGATCTCAGGGTCGTGAGTTCAAGCCCCATGTTGCGTGCAGGGCTTACTTATATAAATAAATAATAAAGTGCAATATCATTTACCATAGAATCAAAAAATATTTTAAACCTGGTAACAAATCTAACAAAAGAGGAGGAAGATTTCTACATTGAGAACTACAGATACTGCAGACAGAAATTAAAGACTATTCACATAAATAGAGAAATGTCCCATGTCAATAGACCCTTAAGATTTTAGTTCTCCCCAAAATGATCTATGGATTCAGCGGAATCCCAATCAAAATCTACTAGGCCTTTTAAATTGAAATTTACTAGCTGATTCTAAAATTTATATGGAAATGCAAAGAACCTAATAAAAATCAAGCAATATAGAAGAAAGACAAGGAGGAAGGAAAATCTCACACCACCAGATTTCAAGTCTTATTTAAAGCTTTAATTATTAAGGTTTTGCGGTGTTGGCACATGATGGACAAATAGACCCATGCACAAAATAAAGTTCTGAAGCAGAACCACACGTAAACAGTCATCTGAGTTACAATAAAGGCATTGTTATTGTCCAAAAGGATCATTTGAATAGATGGTCCTAGATCAATTGCATATCCATATGGGGGGAAAAAAAAAAACAAAACCTTGATTCCCTACCTCACACCATACACAAAACTGAATCTAAAAAGAACACAGACACACTTAACATATTCTTCATCTTGCTTTTCTCACTCAGCGATATGTTCAGAGAATCTACCATTTTCTGTACATCATCACCCTGCTTAATTTTTTTTAATGGCTACAAGTAGCCCATGCCAGGATGTACCATGGTTTATCGAGCTATTCCTCTCACACAGGTGTATGTACATTCTCCAGTAGTGTCCGAGAAGTGGGATTTCTAGGTCGTTTCCTTCAGATCAGTTAGTATCTCCATTATATGTGGTTTCTCCAAGTTCACCCTCAGTTAACATTAGTGTTTTGTGGTTGCCCCATGGAAGGTAGAATCAATACCCTACCCAAAGCTGGTTTGGAGTCAAGACTGATGAGGCCACACATGCACCAAGAGAGTATATAAAGATTTGTTACTCATATCATGAAATTTTTCTGGGGAGATTAAGGCGGGCACTCGAGCTGGTCTGGAACATCTTGACCAAAGAGAGGAATGAGGCTCTCATATTATTGTGGTTAGGGAATAGAGCTGGGTGAAGGTTCTCACATATGTGGCGCCACAGGAGACAGCACGTGGGATTCCTTACTGGCTTGCCCAGGTATGAAGCAAAGGGAAAAGGAAAAGGGAGACAGTTTGAGAGCGGTTGGTAGTCAAACATCAAAATGAAATCACACCTTATTATAATTGGTTTATGTCAGCTTGGGTCAGTCAGTACCTTGCTACATGAACCATATACCCTCTAGATCAATGAGTAGTCGCTAATCAATTTATCACAGACTCTGGGTTTAGCTGAGCATGTCAAGTTTGGCTAGGTTATGCTCCTGACTCAGTTTCCCTCCCCATCTGAAAAATTATTAAAGAAAACCACCAAGTGCATATATACCTAAGCTGCTCACTAGTCCTTAATTGAACACTTACTATATGCTATGTACTATTCTAAGAGCGTCTGCATTGATTAGCCCTTTGCCATATAACAATCTATGAAGTGACAATTGTTATCCCTATTTCACAGGTGAGGAAATTGAAGCACAGAGAGGTGAAGTGATTTGACAAGATTGCATAGCCGATAGGTGGCAGAAATGGGACTCAAGGCCAGGCTGTCCAGATCCAGAACCCAAGCTCTTAATCATTATGCTAGGCTGTGGACTCCTTTAAGACAGTGACAAATGCACGGTCCCACTATCCTGTACAACTCCAGGATCAAACAGAACACAATGTGAGTGATGCCTTCTAGAGCTATAGAACAAGATGGGTCTTATGTGTACCTAACACAGTGCCTGGCATATAGTAAGTGCTCAATAAACATTGGTGAGTTAACTAATGTACTTACATATAATAATAACAATACAGCATTATATTATCCATGAGGATACAAAAATCAATACAATAAAATCAACTGAAGAGCTCCAGCTCACACACTGGGCATTATTTCAATGTCCCATATTAATAGCAGCACAGGAGAAACCTCTCTATACCCATGAGATTGAGACTCCAGGAGGGTAGGAACTGAGTCAGTTTGCTCCTGTTGGACCCCAGTAGCCTGGCATAGGAACTGGAATAGGGTATTCACTCCAAAAGCACTTGTCAAAAAATATATGGGTATTTGGACAGAAGATGCCTGATGAATAAATGGATACATGCATGTGTGCATGGAGGAAAGGATATTTGGGTGGACGTTTGGATAGATAGTAAGATATATGGATGGATGAGTGACCATATGAGTGGATAGATGAATAATGATCAAACAGAAGGACAGGTGGGGGAATCGATGGGTAGAATAAGTAGTTAAAATCATGCACTTTTTTGGGTTTTTTTTTTTAATTTTATTTTTAAGTAATCTCTACACCCAACACGGGACTTGAACTCACAACCCTGAGATCAAGAGTCGCATGCTCTACTGACTGAGCCAGCCAAGTGCCCCTGTCATGGACTGTTTAGTTAGACTGCCTGGGTTCAAATCCCAGCTCTCTCATTTATTCCAGGAATAGAAATGGAATTAAAAGGATGACAAAGTAACCCAAAACAAGACCCTGAGAAGGCACAAGAGGGTAATTTGTGAATGAAATATTTATGGAACACCAGAGTCAAACACCTTCCTTGTACAAATGGGAGCACTGGAATTCACAGAGGCAAAATCACTCGTCGAAGGTGACACAATTGATTAGTGGTAGTACCAGAAAAAAAAAAAGTCCAGGTTTTCTGACCCTCTTTTATTCATTCAACAAACATCTATTTAGCACTTCCAATTTTCCAGGCAGTATACTAGGTGCTAGAGATCCAGCACTGGGCAAGACAGACACAGGACCTACCCTCAGAACACCAAAAATCTAATTAGAAATGGTATCGTTATATGGGGAAGCTCCAGGAGTTAGGAGAACATATAACAGTGAAAAGTAATCTAGCCTGGTGATCAGGGAAGGCATTAAAGTTAAAACCTAAAGACAACTGAAAAGATGGATTGGAGACATTTAAGCAGAACGATGTATGAAACAGCTCTATGACCCCCCAGGAAACTGCCTAATCGGCCTGGGCCTCTTTTTCCTCTTCTTTAAATGTAGATAATAACTGCCAAAATAGATGGTGCTCAATAAATGTGTGTTCTCCTTTTCTGCCCCAGGAGGGTGTCCTTCTAATCTAACTGCCATCCCAGGAGGGAAAAAGAGTTGGGTGTTATGTATAGTCTAAAAACACCACGTGTGCTCGTTTATCCATTCTATAACATTTTTTCAACCCTGGATATCTGCCAAAAGCTTTTGTGGACATGAATGTATAATCGCTACTCATCAATTCTAAGAGGATGTATCAGTCAGCTTAAGCTAGGGTATGCTGCAGTAACAAGCACTTCAAAATCTCAGTGTCTTAACACAACAAAAGTTTACTCTTCTGTCACAGTCTGCCGCAGGTCCAGGTAATTCAGGAATCCAGGCTGAAATGATACTCTGATCTCACATTTTGATCGTGAGGCCCTCACACTCCACACAGCATAGAGAGACACAGTGAGAACTCACAGCCTTTCCTATGCTTAGACCAGGAAGTGACCACACCCCTGTGCTCAGAGCTCATTGGCCAGCACTGATCCCATGGCCCCACTTCACCACAAGGGGGCTAGGAAGGCGGCAGAGCATATGGAATATCTGATGAGCATTACTATCTCTGCCACAGCGGAGACACATACGAAGAAGCTCACAAATAAGGATATAGTTACAATTGCAGCATGTTCCAGGAAGGGTCTGGTTGCAGATGGCCTGGCCAAGGCTCCTAAATTAAGACTTCAGATGGGGCGCCTGGGTGACTCAGTCGGTTAAGCGTCCGACTTCAGCTCAGGTCATGATCTCGCGGTCCATGAGTTCGAGCCCCGCGTCGGGCTCTGTGCTGACCGCTCAGAGCCTGGAGCCTGTTTCGGATTCTGTGTCTCCCTCTCTCTCTGACCCTCCCCCATTCATGCTCTGTCTCTCTGGGTCTCAAAAATAAATAAAAGTTAAAAAAAAAATTTTTTTTTAAAGACTTCAAAATGCAGCCGGCCACACACATAAAACCACAGGTGAAAAGAAATAAATGATGGTCTATCATAGTCCTGAATTCTCAAGACGAGGTTAGGAGTCTTGCCGAGTTGTCCATCCCTGCATTCTGGCAATGATTTCATTTCTAAGCACAAGCCACCAAAAACAATGCAGAGCACAGAAATTCAGCCCCACAATCCCCACAGCACCTGTAAAAACAGCCTGAGTGGCACAGTGCCCAGAATGTATTTACTGGATCCCGTTCGGAGGCTGAAAAGTTCAGCACATCACAGCCTGTGCCTAACTGGTACCAGGCTTCAGCTCATACACAATAAACTCGCCCAGAGGTCTCTAACTCAAATGCCCACAGGGACCACTAAATGAGAGGAGGTGGTCTCAGGGGACAAACAAGGAGACAGTGCCCAGTGAAAGGGACAATTGCCCCTTGACACCACCTGCGTATGGCTACTGGGGCTTATTTTTACATTTCTAAGAGACATTGGAAATCTGGATTTTTGTGTGTGCGATCTTTGTTTTTGTTTTTTTTAATGTGGGAATTAAATAAAATTAATTTTTTGATGTTTTATTTCTGTACTTTTGAGAGAGAGCATGCAAGTGGGGGAGGGGGAGAGAGAGAGAGAGAGAGAATATCGAAGCAGGCTCCAGGCTCCAAGCTGTCAGCGCAGAGCCCAGGGCGGGGCTCGAACTCACAAACTGTGAAATCATGACCTGAGCTGATGCTTAACCGACAGAACCACCCAGGCACCCTTTTTTTAATTAATTATTAAAAACCCTCTTTAGTTTGAACGAAATGTATCTGCCATCCAGATTCGTGCAGCTGGACCCCAGTTGTCTGTGAAAGCTCTAAAACAGTGCAGAGGGGCCTTAGACAAATCTGAGTCTCCCCAGCTGAAGTAGTCAGAAAAAGAGAAAAGCTGATGTCAACAGGGAATGGTTATGTACATACAGGTGCTGGGTGAAATATTATGTGCCCATTAAAAATATTCATAAGACAGAAGGACTGGGAGACATGCCCAAGGAGAAAATTCTAACTGAAAAGAGAACACCCAAGAGTTACGCACAATACAAACAACCCACATATTGAAACTACGTATCAAAAAAAAACCTGAAAGGGAATGCATCAAAATGTTCACAGTGCTCCTTGGGTGATAGGAATACAGATAGTTTCCATTTGTTTGTTTTTTTAATTGTTTAATGAATATGTCCTCTTCATAACAAGGGCAAAACTGCAGATTAAAAAAATTAAATATTGGGGAGCCTGGATGGCTCAGTCAGTTAAGCATCTGACTCGATTTGGGCTCAGGTCATGATCTCACGGTTCGTGGGTTCGAGCTCCACATCGGGCTCTGCGCTGACAGTGTGGAGCCTGCTTGGGATTCTCTCTCTCCCTCTCTCTCCTCCTCCCCTGCTTGCACTCCCTCTCAAAATAAATAAGCAAACATTCAAAAAAAATTTTTTTTCAGTAAACATTTGTTGGGGTGTGCTTCAAGGAATTTTAGACCTGAAAAAAATACTAGTGGTCATCTCCCCCCAGAAGCTTCTTGCTCAGCACAAGAGGACACTGAAGCCCAGGGAAGCTGAGTAACTTTCCCAAGGTCACACAGCTGGTAAGCAACAAGGCTGGGGTCGAAGCCAGGTGTCTTGAATGTCAGTTCAGTTTCAAGCACCATAGGCTACCGACCCAGGCATCATATAGATGGGAGGAATACTACACAGAAAGGAAAAGAAAAAGGAAAGAAAAGGAGAAGAAACGGAGGAAGAGAAGGAGGGAGGGAGGAAAAATCTTAAAACTCGTCCCAAGCTTTGTATAGGTGGGGTTTTTTTCCCCCAACCATTTTATCTGTGGATCTGCTCATTTCCATAAAAGCTGATAATCTTAATTTTGTCAAGACTCTGCAGAACATTTCCTCTTGTTCATGCTCCCCGAGGTAAGAAAACTTGCAGGAAGGAACCGAGGAACAATTTTTACACTTCTAATTTAATTACTACTGTTCTCCTCTATTAGGGTGCTCATCAAGAACTTGGATTTGAATGTTCCTCCTCAAAACCAGTGTGTAATGCGGTGGACACAGAATTAAGAAAAAATTAATTTTAAATGTCAGAATTCCTGTGGGAGAACACGCTTCTATAATTTACCTTCCGAATCCATTAGTGCTTTGGCAGTGTAGGAATTTAATATTTTAGTCACATCTTACATCTGGTGAACCAATCCACACGCGTTTGCTAATAAAAAGGCTGTCTTGGCTAAACTATATCGAAATCCACAGCAGCTAACTTCCCCCACTGCCCTCAATACAAAATACAAAAATGATGTTGGCCAAGTCCTTGGTTACAAGTGGTCTTGTTGAGGGGGCTGGACTATTTTCATAAAATCATAGAATGTTAGAGCAGGGCTTGAGGGGGCGCCCGGGGGGCTCAGTCGGTTGAGCGTCCAATTTTGGCTCAGGTCACGATCTCACGGTTCGTGGGTTCAAGCCCCGTGTCAGGCTCTGTGATGACAGCTCGGAGCCTGGAGCCTGCTTCGGATTCCGTGTCTCCCCCTCTCTCTGCCCCTCCCCCACTCGCACTCTGTCTCCCTGTCTCTCTCTCAAATATAAAGAATTTAGAAAAATAAAAAAAATTTTAAAAAAGAAGGGCTTGGGAGATGGAAGAGATGTGTGGGGCGGGCAGGGGAGACAGAAAGAGACCAAGAGATAAAGAGAGAGAACTTAATGTTAAGCCTGGGGAAAAATGGAGAGATGAGCAGAGAGAAACAGAGACAAAAGACTGAGACCCGGACGGCAAAGAGACAGATAGAAGGACAAAGAGATAATGATAATAATAATGCTAATAATGACGATGATGATGATGGAGACCGAGAGGAAGACAGAGGCAGAGACAGATAGGAAGACAAACTGGCAGAGATAGAGTGAGGCACAGAGAGGGAGAGAGGCACAGAGGTAGGGAGAAAGAGAGAGGGAGTGACGGACAAATGCTAGTCTTTCTGCAGCTTTAATGCCCACATCATCATCATTGTAACAAAGCACAGACAACCCGTGACCTGGGTTCAGGGTGCCCACCTGGGTTCAGGGTGCCCAATTATCAAGGTCAGGGGCAAGGTCAAAATAAAGTGGGTTTTTGGAATCCCAGACAAGACAGAAAGAGAATGACCAGCACAACTGTCTGGCCGAAAGGCTGGACTCTCAGATTCTGAGCCTTGGACGTGGCACCAGAGACTTGTGATGCACTCTAGGCATGTCTGACCCCAAAGCATCCATTTTCTGCCTCCTGCCCAGACAGTCCTAACAGGGAGTGAGAGATTCCACACAGCTCTGAAGCACTTCCTATAATCAGGGCTAATGGCTGCAGACCAGGAAAACACCAAGCTCAGGGTGACTTTCAAAATCCATGCACTCTCTCTCTCTCTCTTTCTGCCGTGATCTGAAAACATCAGACGTGGTCACCAGCTCAAACCAAAGCTTTGTTTGCCCTCCAGACTCTGCTAGCCCTCAACCTCAGGATTCAGCCTAGATTTGCCCCATCTGCTGACATTTAGAGAACAAAAACGATGTAGTGATAATATCAATGAGTATTTTTTGACCACTTCTCGTATGACAGGCACTGAGCAAAACTTTACAAGAATTGTATCATTTCATGCTCATCACAGAACCCTCCCCCTTTTAGAAACAGCATCTTAGGTAAGAAAACTGAGACTCAGAATTTAGGTGTCTTGTCTGAGAGCAAACAGCTCATGCGTTGGGGAGACAAGATTTGAAACTGGGACCCACGTCTTAACCACAATGCCTCTCTTCCAAGTGTCCCCTGTGAAGGTTCATTTAGTTAGAGACTACAGTCCCAGGTGGGCAGGAAAATGGTTTCTGATATCCACCATACCCCTTCTCTCCACGGATTTTGCATGCGCTGTTCCCTCTACCTGAAATGCTTTTCCTTTCCCCTCTTCCCTCTCTCCCAGGGCTTTTACGACTGCTCACTTTTTAGATCTCAGTTCAGTCAACTTTCTTCAGGGAAGCCTTCACTGATTCCCTTGACCAGATCAAATTCCCCTTTATGATCTCATGGTGCAACATACCTTTCCTGGGTTTACTTACAACACTTGCCATCTTACACATAATCGTGTGATTCTTTGATTAATCACAGATCAGCCTCTGGTTGTGCTCATCCCTCTATCCATCACGGTGTGGGCCCCTAGCCCATTGTAGGTGCTTTCTGTATATATGTTTAATTAATTAACTGACTGATTAATGATTAAGTGAATGAAATAACTAGAAATATATGCCAAACTCAAGAACAGAAATATGAACATGGGTAAATTCCCTAAGAGATAGCTAAGGGAGTTGAAAATAGTTGTGTCTAGGGATGGGCCAGGACAGGAACAGGAAACTAATATTTTGATGTAAATGCTATAATCTTTTTAAATGTGTACTTTCATTACTTTGATAGACTAATTTTTTAACTGAGACTGTGAAAAACTGAAATTAACTACCTTACCAGATGTTTTTTTAATATAAAAAGATGAAAGGGCGGAAGGAGGGGGTTTTCCAAACGGAAAGAGAATGGGGGGATGGAGGTGTGTCAGCGAGGAGGCCTCCTGGAGAACAAGTCATGAAGCGCAAAGGATCTGGGTGCCCACGTCTGCGTCTGAGAAAAGTAACCCGTGAGATACTTTGTTCTGAACAGCCAGCCCTGCAGCCACTGGCCACACCTGATTGGATGCAGAATCAGTGCCCCAGCTAATGGCAACCAATCACAACATGAGAAGGAGACCATGAATGAAATTCTATCCAATAGAAGTGCTGCACATCTGGGGCACGTGCAGTGACTCAGTGGGTTGAGCATCAGACTCTTTTTTTTTTTTTTTTAAATTTTTTTTTTTTTTTTTTTTAGACTGCTTTGTTGGAACTTTTTTTTGTACATTTATTTATTTTGAGAGACAGAGAGAGACAGAGCACAAGTGGGGGAGGGGCAGAGAGAGAAGGAGACACAGAATCAGAAGCAGGTTCCAGGCTCTGAGCTGTCAGCACAGAGCCTGATAGGGGGCTCAAGCTCACAAGCTGTGAGATCATGACCTGAGCTGAAGTCGGACATTCAACCTGAACCACCCAGGCACCCCAAGCATCAGACTCTTGATTTTGGCTTGGGGCATGATGCCAGGGTTGTTGGACCTAGCCCCACATGGAGCCTGTTTAGGATTCTCCCTCTCTCCCTCTCTCTCTCTCTCTCTCTCTCCCCTTCTCCCCCTATTGTACTCTCCATCTCTCTCAGATAGATAGATAGATAGATAGATAGATAGATAGATAGATAAAAACAAGTACTGCACGGTTCATGACGACAAATCCACCAATCAGATCCTCTCTTGGAAAGTATAAACGGCAGAGGAGGCGTTGGTTCTGACGTACAGACACATAGTGGAATTGAAGGAGGCCCTCTATGAAACTGTGTACAAAACAAATTTCCCGGGCTCTATAGCTTTGATCAGATTATCAAGGGAAACTGTGATGAGCAAAGGTTAAGGACTAGTAGATAAAGCAGGTAATTTTTTCTCTGAATTTTTGGAAGATTTCATGTAAAAATTATTTAGATTTCCATCTTCTGTTCCAAAAAATATGGTAACACTGAGCCTGTAACCCTGTGGACAGGGCACGTGTTCTCCAACTCATCCTATCCCCACCATTCTTGTATTTTCCTGGTTCACTGGTTGACATGTGATGCCTGGACCATGTAAACCGTTGAGTTTACAACTCTTAGCTATCAACAAGTGAGTAGTTCAGACTGACATGTGAGTGGCTGATACATTTGCCTTTTGTTTTTGTTTTTGTTTTTTTACCTAGGAGTTTAACCCATTAAGATCTCTAATGATGGAGAAAACAAAAAGATCTCTAATGATGGAATTCATTGGACAAATAATTTTGAATCCCTCTTAGGTCATGTTTACACTCCCTACTATCTCTCCCATTCAGGTTGGACCAAAAGAACAGAAATCCAATTCCAGGCATTGTACCTCTAAAAGACTTCTAATCTTCTGTAGACCTTCCTAGAGTTCTCTGCATTCTATTTGTTTGTTTGGTTGGTTGGTTGGTTTGGTTGGTTTTTGTTTGATTTGGGGTTGTATTGTTTTGCTTTTGTTTTTGGATATGGGAAGGTTGTTTCTGGTTGGGTTTTTTTGTTGTTTTGAGGGGGGTTGGTGATTTGAGGGGCTTTTTTGTTATGTTTTGTTTTCTTACAGTTTTGCCTCTCAAGAGAATCTTGGCCCCTAACAAAATAGGGAATCAGCACCTCCCTCTGATTGACACATACTATTGAAAGCTTCTGTTTTCCTTCCTGACTCTGAGGTAACAAGCATAGACAGGCACTATCGCTGGGGTCACGCTGAGAAAAACCCTGTTACCTTTGCATAACAAAATGCTGCGCAGTATGAAATGGACTCATGCTGGGCCCGTTTTCCTAGACAAACTGACTTTGAATTGAGCGGTGGCGGTGAGAGAAACAAAGGCATCCGATGTCAGAGTCTGTGATGTTCTTTATACCACAAGCTTGAGAACAGTGACTTGCTCTGTAACTCAGAGGGGGAGAGAGATTGCTTGCCTGAGGCTGGTGTCTCAGTGACTCAATCTACTTGAGTCAATTACATTTGATTCAGTACTTCCTGAGCATCATTATGTGAAATGCACCACATCTGACATGTGGGGATGCAAAGAGGAGGAAGACAGAGCCACGGCTCTCAAGGAACTTGAAATCTACTCGGGGAGATCAGACAAAACCACAAAGAATGATAACAAATATGGCTTCCGACTAAGTAAGGACATCTGATCCTTCCACGCCAACAATTTATTTCCCACTTTTTTTTTTTTTTTTTTTTGGAAGCCATCATGCTCCCAATGTCAACCTTTTTGGTCCAGGTGGGCCAGCCCCCATTGTCCAAGTTCCAAGTAGCTGAACCTCTGGATCCAGCCGTACCTGTAATCCTCCCTTAGTCTTTTCCAAGTCTTGAAACTATAAAGTCATTTACTTATTTATTTATTTATTTAGTCTAAGCTGGTTTAGGTTATCTCTTTTCACTGAAAGAGTCCTGACTAATAAAAATATATACAAATGCTCTTACTTATATTACCTCCTTTCATCTTCAAAACAATCCTATAAGATTTATAAGAGAGAAGGAGCTCAGGCAGGGCCCTGAAGAAGGTAAGACGAGTGTGAACACCATGAGTTTTACTATGGAATATCACCAGGCTTTCCTAAACAATATTCTCCCCTCCACCGAACTGTCTGGAGATCTGAGCCTTAGGTTATTAAGAACTCCGACTACAATCAATTTAAAAAAAAAAAAAAAAGTGTGACCCTGGAGGCAGGAAGACCAATGAGGGAGGAGGAGAGCAGTGCCTCTCAAACCGTAACATGTATATAGATCAACTGGGGATCTCACTGAAATGCAGAGTCTAATTCAGTAGGTCTGGAGTGGGGGTTGAGATTCAGCGTTTCTAACCATCTCCCAAGCGGTGCTGACGCTGCTGGGGTCCAGGGCCGCACTCTGAGTAGCCAGGGCTTGGACCGGGGCAGTGAGCAGCCAGAGATGGCCACTGAACATGTTTTATTTGACTCATACAGTCTTTGAAAAATGAAAACTGTTTTACTATACTAGTTTCCCTATTTTTCTGTATGTTCCAAACTTTTCATTATAAAAAGTGTTTTTAAGTTAAGTTTAATTGCCAAAATCTATAGGTGATTTTACATAAATGTCTCGCTTTCTGGCTTCCCGAGAATTTGGCGGTTCGGGCCACACCGCGCGCACAATCCTGCCTACAGCAACCTTGAGTCTCCCCGGTGGGGCTCCAGTCGGTCCCGCGGTCCATCCGCTCGGCTCAGCACCGCACAGCGATCGGCAACCCCTGGGACCGCGGGTTAGGCGCACATCCAACACCCTGTGGCTACCCTGGCGAGGTGTTAACCCGCTGCCAGCCTGGGGAAGAGGGAAAGAGGGACACTGCCGCGGTAGGTGCCAGGCCGCTGCGCCCCGAGGGACCGCTCGCACACGGCGACCACCTGTTTTCCGCGCGCGGATGCAGCCACTCGCAGGGACCCGCCCCCCAAAACCCAGGGGATCCGCGGGTCCGGTGCCTTCGCCTCGCCGTCCAATTCCGTCGTCGCCCCACCCCCAGTTCTAGCGCATCCTCCAGCTCCAGCAGTCCCATTCCCGCGGACGGCGTCCTGCGTCCCCTCCCCACCCCAGGTGGCTCCCCCACGACCCCCTACCCGGCGCAGGCTGCCGCTCGGGGAGGCCAGACCCGCGGCGGCCGGCCCCCTTCCCTTCCCCGCAGCTCCGGCCCTGCCCACCTTACCCGCCCGCAGCGATGGTGGGCCGGCTGTCCGTCCTCCTCTGCCTCCAGCGGTGTCGCCTCTGCGACCGCCGCCACCGCAGCGGCAAAGCCACCTGCGCGTGACCCTCGATCACCAAGTCCCCCCCCACACACACACACACCACGCACACATACACACACATGCGCGCGCGCGCGCGCGCGCTCTGCCCTTAGATGTGGGAGCAGTGGCCCCGGGGGGAGTCCTAAAGGGTTCACGAGCCAAGCCTAAGGCTCAGGAAGACCACCAACTCCTCTGCCTCCTCCGCCCAGAAAAGTTAGTTGTCTCTGCAGGTGGGTGGCTCAGCCGGCAGAACCCATTCGCACGTTCCTCCAACCCCATTCAGACAGTCATTCACTCCCTTTGCTGCTCCCCAACAGACAGGGACGTGTGCTTGCACACAGGAACCCTCTGCCCTCTCCTAAGGGTCCTCAAAGGAAAATCGAAGGGCGTGGGGTCGGGCCCGCGGAGCCCGCCTTCATCTCTAGTCTGAAGGAACATCCGTGACTTAAAACGGGGCTGAAAATGGACTTTCCACCAGGTTTTTTAACCCCTTTGTGACCCAAATGAAGTAAGAGTCGTAACTGGAAGCATCACAGGAAAGGTTTCAGGTAAAGTCCTTAGAGAGAGTCTGGCACATAGTAGGCACTCAACAGCGTTAGTGGTTATTCCTGTCGGCTGGAGTTGGGCAGGACGGCCTGTCACCAAAGCCGAAATGGAACAACACATCTTTCCAGCATGGAAACCATCTCATTCTCTTCCTCTTTAAGGCAAGTGATGCAAAAACCAGAGGACTGGGGCCAAGTCTGCCCTGCAGAATCTGTTCTGTGTGGTTTAGCTGGTGTTTTAGAAACATGTGAATCGATTGCCAAAACTTAAAAACCGGAAGATCACATAAACAAGGGGATTTTCAGTCGTTCTTTGAAAAGATAGAAAGTTTGGGCCAAACCGAGCCTACTTTTCTGGGAGCAGGAGCTCACAAGCAGGGGGCTCTTTAAAGAGGGGTTGCCTCTGATTAGTCCACTAGGCTCCCTCGCTCCTTTAAAAGATCTTCTTGGCCCCTGCAGACCTTTTGAGGTTGGCCTAAGGCCTAATGCTGAATTTTGTCCAGTTTCCCCAAGAAGTAGCTTTCATTATCCCCATTTTACAGAAAAGGAAAGTGAGGCTCAGAAAGGTCGAGTAAATTGCCCAACGTCACACAGTTAATATACAGCAAAAGTGAAGTTGGAACCCACTCTTTATGCCCTGAGCACCTTAGCATGGCAAGGGGTTTACACCAAGCCATCCTTTTGAAAGGAGCATTTTTATTAATAGCACACTTTGAATGCCAATTTGCTGGGATTGGTGAGCAAGAACTAAATTTTTAGCTTCATCTAAATTGGCAGTGCTCTCTCCCACACTGTCTCCACCTCCTTATTTTTCTCATTTAAGCGCTCTGAAAAATTCTAAAGGTTTAACTAAAATCGAAAATGTTTCTTATTTCATCCATCTCAAGTTACTGGCAAACGTAGGTGTTCTTTCCTTTCCATTTCTTTCTTTCTTTTTTTTTTTTTTTGTAGCTTCCTTATTTATATTTTACTCTTTGTAGTTTGTAAATTCCCTCTTACCAGCTGCTTGCAAAATCAAAATGTCTTTACTGTTAAGTTTCTGATTAGGGTTGTACAGTCTTGTAACCCAATAAACACACGTATGAGGAAAAAGTGTGTGCACATACACACCTACATACACACACACCCAGGGCGCCTGGGTGGCTCAGTCAGTTAAGCATCCGACTTCGGCTCAGGTCATGATCTCGTGGTTCGTGAGTTTGAGACCCACATGGGGCTCTGTGCCGACAGCTCGGAGCCTAGAGCCTGCTTCTGTGTCTCCCTCTCCTTCTCGCTCTCTGTCTCTCTAAAATAAATAAACATTAAAAAAAAAAACAAAAAACCTGGGGCTCCTGGGTGGCTCAGTCGGTTAAGCGGCCGACTTCGGCTCAGGTCATGATCTCACGGTCCGTGAGTTCGAGCCCTGCGTCGGGCTCTGTGCTGACCGCTCAGAGCCTGGAGCCTGTTTCAGATTCTGTGTCTCCCTCTCTCTCTGACCCTCCCCCGTTCATGCTCTTTCTCTCTCTCTCTGTCTCAAAAATAAATAAACGTTAAAAAAAAAAAAAAAACCTTATACACACCCCCACTTGTAATAGATTCTTGGTGTCTCTCCAGGTCTCAGTGTCCCAAAATGTTTCCATAGATCTTCAACCCAAATACCAGAATCACTGATGGCATCCTTGTTGTGAAGTTTTAGAACACCTTGGTTGCAACCATTAGCCATAAATAGGATCCTACATTACTGTCGATTTATAAATGTTGACAACTCATTCGAAAGAATTTTGAACACGGTGGCAACAACTCCCCACCACCACCACCACAAAAAGAGAGAGAGAGAGAGAGAGAGAGAGACAAATCCAGGAGGCCAGGTGCAACAAGTTCATGACTCCTGTTCTCAACTTTCAGGGTGACTGCTATGTCTACCCCTCTGAAGTCAGTGGGCAAAGAGCTCTGCCTTGGTGCTTTTCCCTCTCCTCCTTGGTCCCTGGGGCCCCTGGATCCCTTTGAGCCTCTCCATGTTGACAGTGTGGGTTCTCAGCCATTCTATCCCGTAGATAACCACTCTGCAAGCAGGGTGGGTGGGCAGAGGAAGGGAGGGGCTTCAGAGAATACACACTGGAGGAGAAGAAGAGGGAGTAAGAGCTCTTCACTGTGGTCTCACTTAGCCTCAGTCATCTCTCAGGTGCTACTCAACGTGTGGTCCCTAAGCCAGCAGCATCGGCGGCAACTGGGAACTTGTTAGAAACGCAGATTCTCGGGCCCCACCCCAGACCTACCTGTCAGACCTTCTGGGGCAGGACTCCAAGGGAAACTATGCTTCAGTCCTCCAAGTGACCTTCATGGCTACTAAAGTTTGGGGTTAACCTCCCCCTCAGTGCTTTTACACTAATCTCTGTCCCTCCACCTTCAGTTGGATTACCAAAGCCCCACGCCCCCTCTGTTATCCTGGCCAGACCCGAGAGAGAGGGGGGGTGGGGGGAAGGCTAGGAGCCTCTCCTACCACACTGAGAATTTTGAATAACTTCATTCCTTGCCTTTGGAACATCATCTTACAATTCAACAATCAGCAAATAACCCAATAATATGTGGGCCAAATATCGGAACAGACAGTTCACAAAAGAAGGCACAGAAGTGGCCAATAAGCACCGAAAAGGTATTCAACAGCATTAATCATCGGGAAAGTGCAAATGAAAACCTCGATGAGACACCACTATGCACCTACCAGAATGGCTGATACTAAGAAGACCAACAATATCGAGTGTTTGTGAAGGGGGTGCAGCAGCTGGAACTCTCATTCGTTGCTGGTGGGAATGCAAAACTGTACGACTTTGGACAGGCATTTGGCAATTTCTTATAAAGCTAGATATACCCTGATCACCACAATTCCATTCCTAGGCATTTACCCAAGAGAAATGAAAACCTATGCCCACACAAAGACTTGCACATAGCGGCTTTATTCACTAAAGCCCAAAACTGGAAGTGACCCAAATGTCCATCGATGTGTGCACAGAGAAATGAATTGTGCATATCCATGGAATGGAATACTAGTTAGCATCAGACGCAGGCAATACCATGGATGAATATCAAAAACACGCGGGGCAAAAGAAGCCAGACAGAAAATATTACACATTGTATCGTTCCATTTATATGGAACTGTAGGGATCTACAATGATAGGAAGCCAATCAGTCAGTGGCTGGTCCGGGGTTGAGGGGATGGTGATTAATGGCAAAGAGATATGAGGAAAGTTTCTGGGGTAATGGAAATATTCTGTATCTTTACTGGAGTGGCGGTTACACAGGTGTATAAATCTGTCAAAACGCATCCAACTGTCCATTTAAAATGGGTGCATGGCTGCACGTAAATCGTACCGCCATTGAGAGGATTGTTCTTAGCCTTACTGCCCGTAAATGGCACTTCAAGAGATGTGATTATTTTTAAGTGCCTGTCCTGGCCTAGCTGTGCCCAGGAGGGAACCACGGACACCAGAAGCGACAGGCGTCTCTGGCATTCGGTCTACCTTGGTGCCGAGCCTGGGCTCTCTGATTCCTGCGGCAGCTTACATGCAGGTCAGCAGTGCAGAGGTTTTTCCCACATCAAATAACTTCAAAAGTCCAGTAATTGGCAAGCGAGCGTCTCCAGCTCAGTGCAATTACCAAACACTCCTCACTCTGCCCCTGGAACCAGCAGACAACTCTGGGATGGAGATCCTGCAGGGAACACAGGGGCCCCTCTCGGGGCCGTCTGGGGACTCTCACCAGCCACCTGCAGGCACCTGCGTCCCAGCCTCCAACACTGCTTTCCTAATTGGAGTCTGGACCATCAAGGCCACGTTCCCTGGTTCCTGAGCCTTTCTGAAAAGAGAAGAAAGCCACGGACATTCCAGCAAGCCGGATCCGCGCCTGACGGCGAAAGCAGAGCTGCACGTCCCTCGCCTCTAGGGGGCGCCTCTCGTGGAGAATGAACACTACCGGGATGGAGACCTGGGACCTGAGCAGCGCGGCAGCCCCACGCGAGGCCCAGAACGGCGAGGGTCTCTGGCGTTAGCTTGACTAATCCCCACTAGGAACCAATTCTGTTTAGAGGCACTTTTCTTATTGTGGTGAAATTCACATAGCATAAAATTAACCATTTTAGAGTGTTCGACTCGGGGACATTAAGCGCGTTCGCAACGTTGTGCAACCGTCACCTGTATCTAGTTCCGGCGCACTTCCACCGTCCCAGAAAAGAGACCTTGTACCCATTAAGCGGTCACTCCCCTTCCTCCCCCACCTTGGGCTCCTGGCAACCACCAATCTCCTCTCTGTCTCTACGGATTTGCCTGTTCTGGATGTTTCATATAAATGGGATTATACAATATGTGGTCTTTTGTGACCGGCCTGTTTCACTGAGTGTGGTGTTTCCCCATGGTCACCCATGTTGCAGCATGGATCCATACTCTCCTGTAGGGATATATGTCACTTTTCTTTTCTTTTTTTGGTAATGTTTATTTATTTTTGAGAGAGAGAGAGAGAGAGAGCATGTGAAGGAGGGGCACAGGGGGAGACACAGAATCCGAAGCAGGCTCCAGGCTCTGAGCTGTCAGCACAGACCCCCATGTGGGGCTTGAACCCAGAACTGCCAGATCAGGACCTGACCCGAAGTCGGGCTCTCAACTGACTGAGCCACCCAGGCGCCCCTGTATGTCACTTTTCTTGATCAACTCGTAAGGTGATGGGCAATTGTGTGTTTACAGTTCCTCCGACAGCCTCTTATCTCAGTCCTAGGAAGGCAGCAGGCCTGGGAGTTCCTTGGAGGACGGGTCCATGGCTTCTGAACTGTCCACAGATCCCTGATGCTCTAACAGAATACTGTAGCCTAAGCAGCCTCAACAACAAACGTTACTGCTCACAGTTCTGGGGGCTGGAAGTCTGAGATGGGGTGCCCGCATGGTAGGGTTCCTGATGGGGGCCCTCCTGCTGGTTATGTCTTCACAGGGCCTTTCCCTGACGCGTGCACACAGAGAGGTCCGGTGTCTCTTCCCCTTTTTACAAGGACCAGGAGGGCCCCCCCCCCCCTCATAACCTAATCTAACCTAATCACCTCCAAAAGGCTCCACCTCCAAATACCATCACATTAGGGTTAGGCTTTCATCACTGGAATTTTAGGAGGACACAACATCCAATCCTTCAATAGCACCTCCTCTGGCCCTCTCTGACACCCACTCATGCTTCCAGCCAGTTTCTCGTGGGGATGTAAAATGGTACAGGAGCTTTGGAAAACCGTTTGCAGGCCCTCATAAAGTTAAAGATACACTTACCATATGACTCAGCAATTCCCCTCTGAGACACGTGCTGAAGAGGAAGTGCTGGGTGTGAATGCAGACCTGTTTCACTTTCCAGATGTGGGCTCTTGAGCCAATGATGCGGCCACCCTGAGAGTCGACTTACTCATCTGTGAAATGGAGATAACAGTAATACTTTATTCATTCATTCAGTCAATATTTATCGAGCGCCTCTGTAACCGGGCGGTGGGCATGCAGTGGTGAATGAGACAGATGTGGCTGTCCTCCAATAAGGTCACAGTTTGGGAAGGAACGTAGACATTAAACAAATAAGCAAATACATGTATCATGACAAATGGCGATACATGCTAGGAAGGAAAAGAGCAGGGAGCTACCAGAGGGGATAACATGGGGTGCTGAATTCACTTACTGTTTTTTATTTTATTTTTATTTTTAAGTAATCTCTGTGCCCAAGGCGGGACCCAAACCCACAACCCTGAGATCAAGAGTCACCCGCTCCACTGACTGGGCCAGCCAGGCGCCCAGGGGCATTGAATTTAAACTGAGGAGTGAGTGAAGGCTCTTTTGGGGAAATGACCCATAAATGAAACCAGAAGGGCAGAAGAGCCCGTGAAAAGGCCCTGGGGCCACAGAGCCTCAGTGCGCCTGCGGAAAAGACGGAAGGAGGCAATGGCCTGGCACCAGGTCATAACTCCACTGTAGACCAGATGGGACATTTGGATATTACCTTACAAGCTAGGGGGAGTGTCTGAGTTCCGCTTTCCCCAGAAGCAAATGTTGGTTGGTAACCTGCCCCCCGCCTCTGCGCACACGGGGGCAGGGAGAGACCCAAGAGGCAGACCTTCCAGAGCGCGCGGCGCTGTCTTGGCAGCCACAGGGGCAGGAGGTCTCCGCACTGCGGCCAGAACCTTAAACGTTCACCCTGAGCTCTTAACGGGGGGTTCAGTCACCTTGGTCTCAAGCGCACCTGACTCCCTCGAGGAGAGCTCCTTGAAAATGGCTCCCACTGCGGGAACGGTGGGCGGAGCTCACATTTCAAGGGCAGGGGAGGGGTGAGGAGCCTCGGATCACGTGGTGGCTCAAGAATCAAGCTGGGGTCGCGTCCCCTCTATGACCTCCAGCCACACTCCACCCCTCATGACCCCGACCGGCTCTGACCGTCTCCCCCCGCCACCCTTTCTGCAGTGAGCAGCGTGTCCGGAGCCGTCAGCATGCACGTGGCTCGTTCCGTGGCTCTCTGGTGGCACTGGAGGCAGAAACCACCGCGACCGATATCCACACGTGGAAGACACAGATCATGATCATGATTTCCAAAATGAGAAACAATATTTTTTTCATCAAGAGCCCCACGATCTGAACCACTTATGTATTTCCCCGCCCCGAGGCTGGGGGTCAGATCACTCTGGGAATTTATAAGTGTCTTCCTGTGAGTTAATGAGGTCTGAACTCAAAACATTCTGTTTGGATAATAACACACATGCCTCTTTGCAAGGCAGAGCCTATTTCGGGACAGCCTTTTCTTTTTTCCTTTTAAGTTTATTTATTTATTTTGAGAGAGAGACAGAGAGCGAGCACGAGGGAGAGGCAGACAGAGAATCCCAAGCAGGCTCCACACTGTCAGCTCAGAGCCCGATGCGGGCTCGAACTCACAAACCTTGAGATCATGACTTGAGCTGAAATCAAGAGTCGGATGCTTAACCAACTGAGCCACCCAGGTGCCTTTTTTTTTTTTTAAGATTGTTTGTAAGTTATCTCTATACCCAACATGGGGCTTGAACTTAATACCCTGAGATCAATTGTTGCATGCTCTATCCAAGCCAGCTGGGTGCCCCAAGACCGCTTTTCTCATTAGAGGCATTTTGGCATTCAGGGGGACAGGATTTGTAGGCTGTGATTTAAGTCTCGTAGGGTGATCTTAGGAACGATGTCCTCCAGGCCAATGGAAGGAACAAAGATAGGCTCAGTCACACAGTGTCCAGACGATCTCAACACCACCTCGCTGTCTCAGGGCTGCGTCCATGAAAATGGATCCCACTGTGATAACAGCAGAAGGCACATTTCAAGGACAGGGGAGGTTGGGAGAAGCCTCCAGTTGCCCAGGTCCAGCTGGAGGGTCAGCCAGCAGTCACGTCTGGATGACCTCCTCCAACAGGGGACCCTGGGACAGAGATGTGAGTGCAAATAATGTACTTGGGGGAACTGGCCTCAGGAAACACTGATAGAGGAGAGGGCAAGGCAGAGGAAGGAGGCAAATACAGAGCAGAACACTAAGCAGATTACCCCTGGGGCAACAGGGCCCAAATCCCCACTCAACGTAATCCCCAGCCTCGGGGTAAAGGATCTGCAATATTTATCCACCGGCTATCACCTGTCATCATTGAGGCAGGTGGAGGAGGAGGGAGAGGTGCTCACTCCTGGCACCTGTAGCCTGCCCCATAAACAGGTGCTACTGTTGGAGGCCATCCGCTCTGCATGCCCAGAAATGGGGTTTGCCAGGGGGCTGTAAGCAGGGTGCTCACAACATCTGCTACAGGGAGTCAGAGAAGGGTTTGAAGCCGAGAGATTTTCAAACTCACTCTGGTCTTTGGGTGGAGAATAGGCCGTAGGCAACGGGAGTGGTAGCCCCACGTCCGACTCGGAGCCTGCTGGCAGGGGTTCAGGAGGGGACAGTCATAGTTTGGACCAGGATGGTGGCAGTGGGGGCAGACAGAAGTGGGAAGGTTTGAGATGGGTCTGGAAGTAGGAACTGCAGGGCTTGGCCGTGGAGCGGACATGGGATGGGGGCAAGAGGGCCGGCAAGGGTAGCCGCTGGCTCTGTGAGTGAAGTTGCTGTTGCCTGAGAAGGGGGGTCTGGAGAGGAGGGTGCTGGTAGTATTGAGGAATTCAAGGGAATTAAATGAGTTCTTGTAGGCAACTACCCGTCCCCATGGTTCTGGAAGACAAGATTAAAGCCTCTGACGAAGCACCTGGGTGGCTCAGTCAGTTAAGCATCTGACTTTGGCTCAGGTCATGATCTCACAGTTTGTGAGTTTGGGCCCCACATTGGGGTCTGTGCTGACAGCTCAGAGCCTGGAGTCTGTTCAGATTCTGTGTTTCCCTCTTTCTCTGCCTCTCCAACCGCCCCCCCCCAACCCCCACCTCACTCATGGGCTCTCTGTCTCGAAAATAAACAAAAAGAATTTTTTTTTAAGCCTCTAGGGCACATGATAAATGAGTTTGCAACATTTAATCTCTGGGAAATAACACACAGGAGTAGAAACAAGCCTTGCCTACCCACCCTGACGGGTTACTGCAACTCGGTGTGGCATCCGAACCCAATGCTGGAGGCAAATCCAGAAATTACCTTTGGTCCTGCTTGGCTGGTGGCGACTGTGGCGTAAACTGAGCATTAGAGCAGTCCTTTTCAGCTGGTGACATGCTTTAAATTCAGGAAGTTTCAATGGCTCCGAGTTGTTCCCTTAACACATGCTCCCTCCCCCCCCCAAAAAAAAACGGGACAGCAAATGCTCGGGATTTGTTCCAGAGCATCTGAATTAGTCACTCACGTATTCAACAAACATTAGCATCTAATGTTTCGAGGTAACTGGTGGAAGAGGGGAGCTTTCTCCTTTTTTTTTAAGTTTATTCATTTATTTTGAGAGAACAGACGTGCATGAGAGTGGGGGAGGGGCAGGGAGAGGGAGAATCCCAAGCAGGTCCCCACTGTCAGCGCTGAGCTGGGTGTGGGGCCGCTGTGGGGCTCGAACCCACAAACTGCGAAATCGTGACCTGAGCCGAAGTCGGTCACGTAACCGAATGAGACACCCAGGCTCCCTAGAAAGGGAACTTCCTTAAGGAGGTAAATCGCACAGGCAGAGGTGAACGGTTCACTAAGAAAGAAACTGCACTGAGGTATGAGAATGGGATGATTATGTCCACAAGTGGCTTTACAGAGAATACAGGGCCTGGAATGACATAGTAGGTTGGGAGACAGAGATGCGCAAAATCACCTGAACAGCAGTACAAATTGATATGACCGCCTTAGAAAACCGTCTAGCAATGTCTTCTAGAACCAATCATGCATGGACACTATAATCCGGCAATTCCGGACATATCCCAAAGAGAAATGCGTTCATCTGTTCACTAAAAGACATGCACCAGAACATTCCAGGTGGTCTTATTCATAAGAGCCAAAAAGTCAAAACAAAACAAAGAAACCGAAAATAACCCGAATGCCTACCAACAGTAGCGTGGATGGATGCATTGTGGTATATTCACATTAGCTATAGATACAGTGTGGTAGATTCACAATATGCCCTGTACAACAAGGTGAATAAATGGTTTATAACATGGATGATTTCCTGCACAAAATCGCAAGTCTGATAATCATACTTTGCCTTTGGACATGCTGTTAACTAATTCTTTCAGGAAATAACGGAGCGGTTACCACTAGAACAAACACTGTTCTAGATGCCGGAGATACAGACAGTAAGCAAGACCATTAAAACTCCTTGCCCTGGGCCACCTGGGTGGCTCAGTCGGTTAAGTGTCTGCCTTCGGCTCAGGTCATGATCTCACGGTTCGGTTCGTGAGTTTAAGCCCCGAATCAGTCTCTAAGCTGACAGCTCAGAGCCTGGAGCCTGCTTCGGATTCTGTGTCTCCATTTCTTTCTGCCCCTCCCTCGCTCGTGTGTGTGTGTGTGTG
This sequence comes from Herpailurus yagouaroundi, assembly GCF_014898765.1. Classification (NCBI taxonomy): domain Eukaryota; kingdom Metazoa; phylum Chordata; class Mammalia; order Carnivora; family Felidae; genus Herpailurus; species Herpailurus yagouaroundi. The sequence goes on from NW_024412422.1 coordinate 10,409,704, forward strand.
TGTGTGTGTGTGTGTGTGTGCGCGCGCGCGCGCGCACGCACGCCCTCTCGCTCTCTCTCTGTCAAAAATAAATAAACATTAAAAAAAATTTTTTTAAGCCCCTGCCCTCACAGAGCTCACATTCTAGTAGGGGAAAAAAAACCCAGCAAACAAATAGTACATCCAAAATCCCTGAACATGTTTTAGTTTGGGTTTGGCTTTTTTGAATGGAAGTAGACAACTTAATGACGAAGATTGAAGTAAATGCCTTAAACCCGGAGTCAGCGGGCCCTTGTGGGGGGCCTCGTCTTTGAATGGACATCGAGGGACCAACGAATCTTCTAGAATTACGTGAAAAAGCGTGTATGTCTGGGGATTTTTTTGGGGAGACGGTCCAAGGCACTCTTGGATTCTTAAAAACGTCATTGACCAAAAAAGAGTTCACAGTCTCCCGATTCCCTCTAGTCTCGCTTAAGTTACGTGCAAACCTTTTCAGAGCACATACCTATAAGCCCTGGGATCAACTGTATTTTGCTTGATTTGCTTCACATTATTTCTCTGAAGTAGCAAATGCACAGCCATGTCCTCCTTGTCGTTTGTAAATGCTACAGAAGACTGCACCGTGTCACATTCTGTTCACTTCACCCAACCACTGTCTTCACGTCAGCCCCACGGTAGTTTCTCGTTCCTCGCCATTCCATAAAGGTTGCTGTGAAGACCTTTGCACAGATCTGTTCGTTGCTTCTAAAGGGTTTTCCCGGAGTGTGTTTGAAAACTGCAAGAAAGTGGGTCAAATGGCACCCACGTTTTAATACTAAGAACAGCTATTAAAAATCACCTACAGGATGCGACAAAAGGGATCTTTTTTGCTCTAATTTGTCATTGATCTTCCTCTCTCTCCCCTGTAATAATAGTCATCTATCCTTGATACAATAGGAGAGTGAAACATAGTACTTATTACAATAATGGAAAAATACCTATTTTCTGGCAAGACATTTCATGCTTCTGTGCCCTTGGAAGTTCCACTCAAATCTTTTCCCATCATTCACCATAACCAATGTGTCCGTTTCAGGGTAAACAGGCAAGATGGGGGCCGGGGAGGGGGGGTGCTGAGGTGGGGGGGTGGCAAAGGGTAGAATGTTGCCATGGGAACAAAGGATTTCAGTGATGAGTATCCATGGTGATTGTTGCTAAATTTTGAGAGGTTTTTAAACGCTTTATTTAAAATACATAACAACTGTGCAGCTGCTGAAGATGTTCTGAGGGGAAGAGAGGAATGAGTTGTTTGCACTTTTATGGATACGCTTGGCGTGGTTTGGCAGGAAGGAGATAAGGCAGCTTAAGGACAGACATGGTCTACGTGTGATACTATTTAGCAGTTATCAAGGACCGCTATCCCTCTCATACTGAACCCTTTCACACCTCCGGGTCCCATTTGTACCTGGATTGCCTACTCAACAGGGTAATACTTGAGATACACTCAGGCAGAAACCAGCCCCCACCCTGCTCCCTCCCTGGGCACCCTGCTCCCACCACTGCCTGGGAATAGAAACACGCAAAGCTCTGAGCAGAACTGAGAGTTCCCAAGGGGCGAACCTCACTGCAAGCTTAAAATAGGTGCTGGGGAGTGCCAAGCAAGGACTATTTCTTTCTTCACCCTCAGACTCACATGGATGTGAGTATGAATTGGAGAAATGGGACTAGAACTCGGATCTTCTAATTCCTAATCCAGAGTTCGCTTATTCTCCTTTTGTATTAGAACAAAATTTGACTGTGAACAGCAGAGACCCAATGTAATAGAAACTGTAACGAGATGAAGTTTATTTCTCTTTCACAAAAAAAAAAAAAAAAAAAAAAAAATCCAGAGGCTCAGAGAACCAGGCTTCTTCTATCTTGTTGCTCCACTGTATGCAGACCCCATTCTTATGGTCACCTCATTATCCAGTATGGCCGCCTGATTCCAGCCATCGCATCCAAATTCCAATCAACAGGAAAAAGGAAAAGATGAAGAAATAAAAGCAAAGGGCCCAAACAGCTGCCTTTAAAGAATATTTCTGAAAGCTACCATTTGACACCCCCCCCCATATATTATCTAGTATAAGGCCTCCCTTGGCTGCAAAGAAAGAGAGAAGCTCTCACTGTCCAGATTCATCTAAAGTGAGGACCTGAAGTGGTTCTTGAGAAATAATTTTAGATCATACATAATCGTTTTGGGAGAAAATGATCCCCTTTCCTTTCCTTCCAATCCTGAAAACGACAAGCACAAAGTCTCAGGTCGGTCCTACAGGTACTGAGCACCTGCTATTGTCTCCCTTTAATAAAAGGAGAGCGAGTCTCAGCCCTAAGCTCTAAGTCATCCTAAATCCCTCTCAATATTAAACCCGGTGTGCAAAGCAGACGCTAAATTTTGTTTTACATGAGTTGCTGTCTTCACCGATCACTTTGTTTTAGAGGCCTTGCTAGAACCTACTATCATTGTTCTGTTTGCCTTGTGTTAATGTTCATTTACTTTCTATTTCGGTGAGTCATAGGATTTTCCATTTATATCTGTGATTTTTTTTTCCTCTTAAATAAACATCTTCACGCTTTTTAAGTGAATTGGTTTCGAGGAGGAAACCTTTAAGTAAACAAAAGTACAGTGGCACCCGGATATGTTAAAAGCGTGACTGAAATTAGGGACACACAGTTTTGGTGGAAAATACGATGGCTGAGTCTGGAGCAGGCTTATGTTCTAATCCCGGTCCTGCCACTGACTTGCTGTGTGACCTTAGACAAGTCCTTCACCTCTCTGGGCCTCTGTTTTCAGACCTGTAAAATGAAGAAAACTAGACTCAATAGCGACCAAGATCTCTGCTCCGAAGGAATGCTGGGGTCTGCAAACGTCTCCAAATAGAACTCCCAAGAACCCCAGACATCACTTCTCCAGAGACACCAGCTTTGCATCGGTGACCATTTGAGTATTCGGAAACCACAAACACTTGGCTTAGCAATGGAGATTAATCTGTATTCAGAGCATTGAAAATAAATAAAGGTTTTTTAAGCCAGCGGAGAGCCGGAGAGCCGTCTCCCAAACATGCAAAATTAGACTTAATTATTTTTAAAACAATACGTCTCTTAATTTGCAAATGAGCAGAACAGAATGCTAAGCAGGGTCTTATTTTGGGTGCTAACTACTGTTGCTGTTTCAATTGAAGATTTGCATACTCTCTCTTCACACTTCCCCTTAACTGCTTATTAATAACTCTGCCTTTTCCTTGGCTTTGAATTATCCCTAAATATTAAACCCGGTGTGCAGAGCAGATGCTAACTTTGTTTTACATGAGTTGCTCGTCTTATTATAACCCGAAACAAAAGACCCATTTCCCATTTTCTCAAGCAATGCCAAGGGATGGTCTTCTTAGGAGCTCTGGAGAGGGAGACCACCGTTCTTCAGACGTGACAACACCTGGCTGTCCATGCATATCGAGACACATTTGAAAATCACCATGAGGTACTCTCTTATACCCGCATATTGGAGAAATGGAAATGTCTAACTTTAGCAAGTGTTGGCAAGGATGTGGACTTGCCAATCCAGCAAGATCATATCTGTGGTGGACAGAACAATAGCTTTGAAGTCATCCACTCAGCAAATATTTATCGAGCACATACTACGTGCCAGGTTCTGTTCTTGATGCTCAAGCCATAGAGCATGGCGGACAAAACGCCCTGCTTTCGTGGAGCCGATGTTCTGGTGGAGAAGGGTGGCAAACAAACAAAGGAAGGAAGTAATACGGGATGTTATATAATGAGAAGTGCTCGGGAGAAAATTCTCAAAAAAGAGGAGGCGATTAGAGGTAGCAGGAAAGAATTGCAATTTAAAAAAAAAAAAAACTGTCAGAGATGGATCAATGAGGGGACATCTGAGCAAAGACTTGAAACAGGTCTATGTGGATATTGAGGAAGAGTACCCCAGGCAGGGGGAGCAGCCAGTGCAAAGGCCCTGAGGTAGAAGCATTCCTGGTACGATTAAGGAGTAGCAAGGAGGCCTGTGTAACTGAAGTGAAGAGGGCAAAGGGACAAATGACAGGAGATGAGGGAACATAAGGGGCTTGTATGCCAGGCTGAGGATTTGGGCTTTTACAGTGGGTATGATGGGAGCCACGGAAGAGCTTTGAGCAGAGGAAGCACTTAACATCCCTGGGACTGCTGGGCTGAGAACGGACCGTAGGGTGGAGGGTGGTGGCGAGGACATAATCAGGGAGGCCAGGGAAGAGGCTACTGCAATGGTCCAGGTGAGATGTTACAGGGGCTGGACAAGGTGACAGCATTGGGACTGGGGGAAAAGTGCGAAGGTTTAAATGTATTTTGAAAGCAGAAACTCGTTAGATTAAATCCGGGTGGGGCTGAGTTCAATCCCAGCTCATCCACTTTCTTAAGCATATCACTTACCCTCTCTGAGCCTCGGGTTCCTCATCTGTAAAATGGGGATAACCATGCTACTTAGGGCTGTGCATAGCAAATCAAGGCTCTTATTATCATCGTCTGCACCAGCCAGTGTCCCTCTTCTTGCGGCTCTGCTGACCACCCGGAGAGCCTCACGGAAGCTCCTGAGGTCACCGAGCCATGTCTCCGATATGGAAAAAGGAAATGGGTCTGACCAGAGTGGAGCCTAGATGCTGAGGTCACCAGCAGCACAGAAGCATGACGGGTCACAGGCACAAGAGGGGTCTGACCGGCACATGAGCTGTCCTCGGCCAGAGGGCAGAACTCTCTCCCTCCCTCTCTGTCGGCCTCTGCCCATCCCCTCTCCTCCCTCCATTAACTACAGCCTCTTGTTCTCGACGGAGAAGGTTCGGGCTGCCTCTGATGGCCTCTCTGCACACAGAAGATGTGGGAAAAACAAAATAATTACGCCCTGCCTTTCCTGGTATCTTTCAGCTGGGGACCCAAAGTGCTTTTCCAACATTAATGAGACCGCTGAGGCTTCCAGCAGCTGAACATTGCAGGAGGTCACAGACAGAGCGGGGGACAGGGCTGGCAGGGTCTCTGTTCCTGCACCCTCGGAGGCCCCCAGGAGGAATATGAGCTAATTCAGAAGAATGCCCATCCTGTTCTAAAAGGATGGATGAATCTGCCTGTAGGGTCACTTCTTTTAAAAATGGTAAAATTCAACGCAAAGGAAGTCAGAAAACCTTCAAATGTTTGTGGATGAAATCTTATGTAATTCATACTGATTACCGACAATCAGCTTATCCATGCCTGCCACAATCAAGCTGGAAATCAGTGTAACATCATTAAGTCAATCAACAAACATTCCCTGTCATTTCACATGTCACTCAGACCTGCTTTTCCTGACCTCTCTACCCTAGAATAGCATCCCACTAACCCGCTACCCTCCACCTCCATCGCCGTTTGGTCCTTTGTCTATTGCTGTAGAAAATTATGATTATTAATCTATTTTCATATTTGCTATTTCCTCCCCAACCTGGAAAGAAACCTCATGTCTTCCCTATTTGTTGTTTTGTCCCAGCGCCTCGTTCAGTGTCTGGCACACAGTAGGCCCTCAATAAATATTGAATGAGTGAATGAATGGATGGATGAATGAGGGAACAGCCCTTTGAGGTAGGCAGCACTGGTGTATCTTTGCCATTCGACAGATGAATAAACTGAGGCTCGCCCACAGCGAAGCAAATAACTCAAAGAAGGGAAAGAAAGGGACTAATAGGGGTGCCTACGGCATGCCACGGACTGGGCCAGATGTATTGCCTGCTAAGCTCTCACCTGAACATTTTAGCAACCGTGAAGAAGGCACAATTATCCCCATTTTACAGACGGACAGCAAAGTTCAGAAACCGCATCGAGGCAGGTAGAAAAATGCCACCACCACCCTCCCCCCCCCATACAATGTCCTCGTCCTAATCCCTAAGCAGGGGATTAGCCCTAAGGGGGCTAAGCAGCCGACCTTAAAATGAAGAGATTGTCCTGGGTCATCGGGCTGGGCCCGGTGTAATCACAGGCCCCTTTACACGTGGAAGAAGAAGGCAGGTCAGTGTCACAGATGCAACATGAGGAAGGGCTCAGCCGGTCGTTGCTGGTTTGGAAAACGGAGGAAGGACCCACGAGCCGAGGAGTGCGGTTGTCCTCCGGGAAGCTGGAAAACGCAAGGAAACGGATTCTCCCCTGAGAGCTCCAGAAAGGAATGCGTCCCTACTGGAAACTTCGTTTGGGTCCATTTTGGACTGCGGACCCCCAGCACCGTGAGATAATGAATTTGTGTTTTAAGCCACTAAGTATGTGGTCGTTTGTTACAGCCGCGGTGGGAAACTAAGAGGTGCCTCACGACCAGCCCCCAGGAAGTGCTTGCGATAGGGTCACTGCTGCCCCCCAAGGAGAGGAGCACAGCTCGCAGACAGGCCATCCTGTCCCTAGCTCAGTGGGCAGCAGGGGCGTGGCCTCAGTCCCAGCCTGACCGATTGGACCAGGGAGGGACAACCAAACCCACATAGGTCAAACAGGGGCTCCCCGCCTGGAGTGTGGAGCGGACACAAAAGCCTCAAACTGGTTTCTTGGGTTTTGTTTTTAATGAATTTTTTTAATGTTTATTTCTGAGAGAGAGAGAGAAAGAATGCGGGGGACGGGCAGAGAGAGGGTGACAGAGGATGGGAAGCAGGCTCTGTGGTGACGGCACGGAGCCTGATGGGGGGAGCTTGATCTCATGAACCATGAGATCATGACCTGAGCCGGAGTCAGACGCTTAGCCAACTGAGCCACCCAGGCGCCCCTAGTTTAAGAGCAGCCTCAGCACCAAATCTACTTTGTGAATGGGGCTTATTAGACCTGCATTGTGCTCAAGAATCGTTTTGTTTTTTTAATTAGCTGCCCACGTGTTTAAGTCTTGAAATTTCGTATTTGCAAAATCTGGGTGACCCACTGCCCTTCAAAACCCAGAGCACCTGGCAACAGCAGCCCGCACCCCTGCACAGCAGGAACTGGCCAGAGCAAGGTTCAGCTTCCGTCTTTAGAAGGAATCTCATGCCCCTCTTTGTCCTACATTATACTTCTCCCCATTCGCTTCCCAACACTACGAACAGGCACCCATCAGCATCTCCCGTCGTGCCTGGGTTGTTGTTTGCCTTACAAGTAAGGAGATGTTTCCCCAGACCCCATGAGTCTGTTTGTCCCTATTCCCCATCAGAGCCAAACCAGAGTGACCCTGTGGACAGCACCAACGGGTTCCAAGGCCCTCTGGATCTCAGTTCGGTTAGGCCACTGGGAGCTGCCCGTGGGAGATCAGAGGGAAGAGTGTGCTGTTGGATTATTTACGTCACTGGCTCCCTCCCTAGGAGGTCGCTAAGAGCTGACCACAGCCCTCCACTAAACGCCACATCTCCTGCCTGTAACTCTGAGGCACCCGAGATTCTAAACTCCAACCTGGGTTTCCTGGTCCTTCTTCAGGTATTTGTGCCAAAGCAGGAGGGCAGATCATGTTTGATTGAAGTTTATTTGCATGACTCATAATTTTCAAATATATAAACAAATGGTATATGGGCCTCCCTTTGCAGTCTTGCCTTGGGGGCCGCAAACGTTAGGAGTGGGTCTGCAAGGTAGCCCCACTCCCCCCGCAAGCTAAAAAGTAGGCATGACCCAAGCTGGGCTGATTGGATGCCCCTTCCCCGCAGGCTGAGACTTCTGGGGATGCCTTTGACTTAAGGGAGCCTGAGCTGGTTTCTGTTGCTTACAACCAAAGAATCCTGACAGATACACAGGTCTGCTCAGCCCCAAGTCCATTGTTCCTCCCGTTAGACAAGGAGGAAAATACACAGCAGACCTGCAACCACAAAAGAGAGAGGACTTGGAGAGGGAGGAAGGGGAGGGCAGGAGGGCCTCCTCAGGTACATCTCACAGGAGGAATCCAGACTGAGTTGGACCCACTGCTTCTTGATGTGCTCCTTTGTCCCTCCCCTTGGACCTCACTCTTAGCCCCCATCCCCTATCCCCCATCCCCCATCCCCCATCCCCTCTTCCTCCCACCCCAACTCACTCAGGGAAATTGTGCATTAAAATCCACTGAGTTGCATAAAAAGGTTGTGCCTTCAGCTCCCGCCTCTACCCTCAAATGTATCAAACGAAACCACAACAAAAAAAATTTGTTTTATTTTCACTAGAAAACCTTCAAAGCCTCCACACTTGACTCTCCATCTTTTGTAAATATTTCTATCTCATCCCCTAAAAGTGATCTCGCTGAATGGATGAATACTAATCTGGAGAGAGGACGGAGGAAATTTACATCATTTAAATGAGAGCCTCTATTATGCCAAATTATTATTCAAATTATGCAAACTTCATCCTCTCAACTGGCTGAACTTGCTCCAGGCTCCAGCTTGGGGCAGAGCACTCTTTGTGGGAAGGCAGGAGGTGGGCAGAGAGAGAAGCTGGACACTAAGCTGAGTGGCCAGAGGGTCACTCGAACCTGGGGACGGTCCACTGTGGGAAGGGTCCTCATACACTGCTCGTCTGTGCATCCCTCTCTCACTTAGGGTGTGCAGATGGCTGCGTCATGCCCCTTGAAAATCACAGGAAATGAACCCCCCGGATGTTGTGGCTGTATATGAAGACGACTTGAACCGCAGCCGCAAATATTCCCAAAGCCTGGGAAGGCTGGAATCCCTCTCCCAGCAGGGTGTCTCGTAAAGATGAGACAACCTGAAAAACAAGTTAGCTTTCAAGGGAAACAGAGAAAGAATAGAACGTTCGCTACAACAGAGACCAACATCCATTATTATTACTGTGGATGCTGATACCACTGAGAACTCCAGTCCTTTGCCAGTTTTGTTTCTGTTTTTGTTTTTTAAGAAAGTCGGATCGCAATGTTTACCTGCTTAAAGACTTTGAGTGGCTTTCGCACACACATCATTCTGAGGCCTACATCCCAGTCATGACTGAACTCCTTTCTCTCCCCCAGGGTCTTCCTAGGCTCCTGGTCTCCTCCCTCCCCTCCGGCAGCCACACTGTATAATACTTTGTATTAACTCCTCCAATACACACAACCCCTTCCTACCCCAGGACCTTTGTCTGTGCTGCTTCCTCTGCCAGCGATGCTCTTCACCCGGCTCTCTGACTGGCTGCTTCTTCCTCTTGCTCCAGGCTTTGTCCTAAAGGTACCCCCTTAGAGAGGCCCCCTCCCTGACCTCCACCCAAGGCCCCTTAAATATTCTCTAAACGTTCACTGGTGGACACACCCACCTCCTCTTCCCAGCCTCCGCCATTTTGTCTTTCACAAAATACACTTTTATACTTATGTGTCTTTACTTATTATTTTGTCTGCCCTACCACCAAGTTAAAAACTCCTACCAGGCAGGGACAGGCGCTTTCTTGCTCACAGCCAAATTTCCAGCACTTTGCACAATACCTGGTGCATAGTAAACAGGTAATAAACAATGCATTAGCTTGTTTATTAATAATCAATTCGTTGGTAGGGTTTTCTGTGGTTTCCAAATAACTTTTGCCGTTCTCCTGACCCTTGAAACAAAGCTATGAGACCAGCCAGGCAGATATTAATTCTTCCCATTTTGCAGATAGACATCTGAGGCCCAGACTCGCCCACACGAACATGAGCAGAGGGGAAAACACAGGTCTTCTGATGGATTCAGAAGCCAGGGTCCCTTCTGCAGGCCACACCCCCGGGTCCCTGACTCCCACTTCATCAGTTCAAGTTCCACTGAGAAAGGTGAACCTTTCCTTCAGCCAGAGGGCAGATTCGTATTTGTAAATAAAATTGGAAATGTTTTAGAGAACGAAGTGTTTTCAAAGGCCCTCAGTACTTAAGAAGCATTCATTCATTCATTCATGCATTCTTTAGTCAAGATCTGATAGATTCTCTGTTCTGTGCTGGCATTGTTCCCTAGGTGGTCCTGAAGTGTAGCCAACTGTGGGAACCACTGATCCAATCCCACCCCTTCGTTTGACAGATTGGGAAACTGAGGCCCAAATAGTTCCAAATAGGAACAGTCACTCGCCCAAGGAGGAGAAGGAGGTTCTGTGTCCCAGGCCCTTCACACACATGATCGCACGTGACCCTCATAGCCACGGTGAGAAGTAGGCATTATTGTCCCCAGTTCACGCACAGGACAAAGAGAAGAGGCCAAGGTCCCAGGGCCAGTTAGGTGGGAGGAGGTGTGACGACCATGCACTGTCCTAAGTTGGAATCCCCGGAAAACCTACTCGGAGACAGAGTTTAGCATGTCGGCTACTTATTAAAGAGAACCCTTGGGATCAAGCCCTGTGGAAGCAGCAGGAGTGGGCAGAGGGGAAGCAGAGTATGAGACAGCCCCGGCCACACCCTCGAACCTACCCCACAGGGAGTCGCGATGCTAATTCGGTGATGTTTCCGGTGGGTCCAGATGGCCGGGCCTTCTTGCTCCTCCTTGAGGAGTCTTGAGCGGCGGGCTGGCCCAGAAGGGGAAAAGAGCCAAGTGACTCTGCAGCTGAGGGATCACTGAAGGGGTGACCAGTGAGCCTGTCACACCCCCAGCAGCTGGGGCGCCCTCTGGTGAAGGGAGATCAGGCTGACACACGGACCTGAGGCGTGAGGCCAGGAAGCTTGTCCCACGTCTCATAGATGGAAAGGAGCAGAGTCCGGATCTGAACCCAGGTCTGTCTGGTGCCAACATACCCCACCCCCTGCACTTTTGCTTTTAACCACTAGTCTACCCTGCTTGGTAAAAAGCCAAATGCAAGGGAGTCCATAACTACTGGACAGAGGGCATAAAAGAGAGGAGATTCAGAGACGCATCAACCCAAGGTTTGACAGCCTGGGAGCCTGAGTATGTGACGTCATCCCTGACAAATGAGAAAGTTGGGACGCGGAGCCACAGGAGGGAGGAGGGATGGCAGGTTCAGATCTGACCAAGCTGCCTGTGGCAGGGGTGACTGGAAAGAAAATTTGCATGCAGGGGAAGATGACGAAGCCATCATGTTGTGAGTCCTCGGAGATGGCAGAGGGCCAGGAAGATAACCCAGCATTTGTTTGGAGCATTGCATGACGGGAAGTGCCATTAACACTTGGAAAAGATGAGATGCAGCCGGGGAGATTAAAGAACAACACTGCACTTTCTTCCAGGGACTGTGAGGACTCGGCTTGTCCCCAGAGAGAGGGAGCGATTGAAGACAGTTTCACAGATGATGACAAAAGGGAACAAGTGCACACAGTGAGGAAGCAGGAGGCCTGGGTTCCAGCCCCAGCTCTGCATTGACAGACAAACATGCTGTGTGTCCTTGAGCAAACCAGCTGCCCTCTCTGGGCCTCGGTGAGAGTAAGGAGAGTTACAGTAAGTACAGTGAGTTCTGCCTTACTGAAGCCAAACCTAATGTACAGCAAAGTCAGTTTGCTGATTTACGGGAAAATGGGTTTGCGTCCTAACGATGTGTTGGATCGTATTCTTTTCTCCCAGCCACACTAAACCTCTAGAAAGACCATTATTTCCACAAAGAAAAATGTTTATTCTTCATCTGCTTCGGAGGCAAAGCCCTCTCGGGTTTGGTTCTTCCTCTTCCGAAGGGGCATTAGGGAAAATACACATTTCACTTTCCTCTTTGCTGTGACGGCAGGTACGTGCTGATGCAGGGCAGCTGGGGCCATTTGATCGCCATGTTTCAGAGGCAATAAGGAGCCATCTAGGAAGAGCCGGGAAGGCCGGAGAGGAAGAGGCCCCTCCCTGCTCTGACAACCACCGCATACCTCCTGACCTTATCAGGAGCTCCCAACGGTGGCCCCTCTGCCCCAGGGCCACCCCCCCCGCCACTCCCCACCTCCATTAGCCCCCGTGGTCCAAACTGGTCCCAGTGGTCCCCAACTCCCCTCCCTCCCTTCACCCCAGCGGTGGGAAGGGCTCCTTGCTGTGCTACCCCCTCCCTGCCTCGACATACCCCTCAGGGTCTCTTCACTGCACCCACCTCATTAAAAACAGCCTTCGTGCTAAACTCTCCCAACTGCCCAGTTAAAGTGTGCCTTCTCTTTCCTGCTGGAACCCTCGCTGACATGATAGATGCTCAATAAATACAGGTGAAAACAGGTAATGAATGAGTGGATGGAAAGGGTAACCTGAGGTGACAGGTATGTTAATCACTGGCTGTGGCCATCATTTCACAGTATGTACAAATGTCAAAGGACCACAATGCACACCTTCAATATGGGCAATTTTTATTTGTCAGGTGTGTGTCAATAAAGCGGAGGAGGGGGGATGAGCGGATGGGCGGGTGGATTGAGGGGAGAAATAGGGGACTCAGCTGAGGATGAGCGTCAGCGTTAGGTTAGGAGTTGCAGGTAAGGTGAGCTTGGGGCGGGGGGTCAGGGTTAAGGTAGGAGTCCGGGGACGGATCTGAGGCAGGGTTTGTTTGCCAAGCAGAGGGAGGTGGGATGACGTGGGAGGGGAGGGGAGCTGCCCACAGCTGTCTCCGCTGCCGCGTGAAGACTCCCCTGTGTCGTCTGTGCCGCCCAAGGGGATGGGAGGTGACCGTACTGTGCAAAAGGCCCATTAATTACTTTGGCCGAAGGTCGGCCGCCCGCCCCACGCTCCCTCCACAGACGGGGGGGTCAGAACCACCTTCAGGATGCAGCCGGCACCCAGACGAGAGGACAGCCGACCTCAGCCTCGATCAAGGTCGGGCCGAAGGAGTCCGGCATGCCAGGCAGCCTGAAGGGGAGTCACCGGCTCCGTGGCCGTGAGAGGAAGACGTTTCTCGTCACACATGAGCAGCTCTGTAAGCCACCAGCGCTGCCGCTCAGAATATACTCAGGAGCTCCCATCTGGCTTCCTCCTGTGCCTAAGGCAGGCATGTCCCTCACTAGAGAATTCCAGATTTCTTTAATTAATTTTTTTTTAACGTTATTTATTTTTGAGAGAGAGAGAGAGACAGAGCATGAACGGGGGAGGGTCAGAGAGAAAGAGGGAGACACAGAATCCGAAACAGGCTCCAGGCTCTGAGCGGTCAGCACAGAGCCCGACGCGGGGCTCGAACTCACGGACCGTGAGATCATGACCTGAGCTGAAGTCGGATGCTTAACCGACCGAGCCACCCAGGCGCCCCCAGAATTCCAGATTTCTACAGAGTGTTTCCCATGGGGCGGTTGCTCAAAACCATAGTCACGATTTCGCCATATCCCCGTCATGTGTGCTTTATTGTTTATTTAATGTTTTCCTTCAACTCGACGCTCACCCAGCACCCCTCCCTTTTTCTTGAATCCTTTTTTTTTTTAAAGTTTATTTTTGAGGGTTGCCTGGGTGGCGCAGTCAGTTAAGCGTCCGACTTCAGCCAGGTCACGATCTCGCGGTCCGTGAGTTCGAGCCCCGTGTCAGGCTCTGGGCTGATGGCTCTGAGCCTGGAGCCTGTTTCCGATTCTGTGTCTCCCTCTCTCTCTGCCCCTCCCCCGTTCATGCTCTGTCTCTCTCTGTCCCCAAAATAAATAAAAACGTGGAAAAAAAAATATTTAAAGTTTATTTTTGAGAGAGAGCGAGGGCAAGTGGGGGAGGGGCGCAGAGAGAGAGCATCCCAAGCGGGCTCTGCACTGTCCACACAAAGCTGGACACAGGGCTAGAACCCACAAACCTTGAGATCATGACCTGAGCCAAAATCAAGAGTCAAATGTTTAACCCACTGAGCCACCCGGGAGTGTCTTGAATACATTTTAATTTTTTTTTAATGTTTATTTTTGAGAGAGACAGAGAGACAGATCATGAGCGGGGGAGGGGCAGAGAGAGAGACACAGAATCTGAAGCAGGTTCCCGGCTCTGAGCTGTCAGCACAGAGCCTGACGTGGGGCTCGAACCCATGAACGATGAGATCATGACCTGAGCCGAAGTCGGCTGCTCAACCAACTGAGCCCCCCAGGCGCCCCCGAATACATTTTAAAAGGAAACATTATTTCATGCCTCAGTAAAGTAGAATGGTTAAGCCACAGACTCTGGAAGCAGACTTTCAGGGTTCAAATCCTGCCTCTGGCACTTGGTAGCTGTGTGACCTTGGGCACGTGCTTTTGCCTCTCTATGATTTGGGTTTTTTTTTTTTTTTCCTCGTCTAAAAAGTGGAAATAATCTCTTAAGACATTGATGCAGGGGCACCTGGGTGCCTCCAGTCGATTGAATGTCCGACTTGATTTCGGCTCAGGGCATGATCCCAGTGTTGTGGGATCAAGCAGCCTGCTTGGGATTCTCTTTATTCCTCTGCCCTCTCCCCTGCTCTCTCTCTCTCTCTCTCTAGTTCTCCAAACCTCTCCTCCCTTTGCCCACCCCCTCACCTCACTTTGTGGCCCCTGGCATGCCTTGTGTGCTCAGGGCTTATAAGCAATAAACTCTTTTTTCCTTAAAAATTTCCTAATGCTTACTGCTGAAGGGCATCTTACGATCGTAGTAAGACTCATCAGGATGGGTCCAGTCACAACCTTGTTTGGAAAGGGGAAACGTCTGTGGGAAGCTCCCCGGGGGCGCAGATGAGTGCCCCCGGACGTTCCTAGCAATGACACCTCTGTGGATAGGCTGAGACCAGCCCAAAACAAATCCAGATGTCATTCTGAGCACCGCTGGAGATGCTAGGACGGAGGGTTTCCTGGAATCTTATCTTCAGCGTGAATCACCGAGAACCTCAGCCCAGCTCTGTTAAATGGGTTCCTATGTTTAGGCGGCTCTCATAAAAAGCCCCGCCGTGTAAAGGAAGGCTTACATAAAAATTCCATGAAAACTTGAGAAGCAGTCAGTGGCCACTACACAAAATTATTTGCAGAAGCCTCGAATAGTTTCATCCTCCCCAAACTGCCTTTTTGAAAAAGAGCCATGAAAGGGAAGACGTCAGCAACGTCCCAGGGGCCACGAACACTGGTCCATCGCAATCAGTGTCGCTCTTAGCTTCAGGAAACTCGATTTTCTTTGCTTCTACAAATGCCTGCGATATTCTCCTTTGGTTTTCCAAATTAATTCAAATGCACCTTCCTCCAAACAAAGAAAAAGTAACAACATAAAATAAATTGAAACGCCAGGCTGGGGCCCGTGAAGCCAGGAGATAGGGGTTGTCACTGCGAGAGGGTGGGCGGATTACTCTACCTCTTTCAGGGTCCGGGTTCCTCACGGGAAACAACGGGGACCTGGAGCTGATGGTCTCAGCGCACTTGCCACCTGCATCTCCTACACACACGTGCGCACACGTGCACACACACACACACACACACACACATGCATTCACGTGTGTGCACGCACACACGCCGTGCACATACAAGCACTCACACGCGTGTGCGCGCACGTGCGCGCACGCACAGTGCATTTACGCACATGCACACACGTGTGCGCGCGCGCACGCACACACGAGGTCTAGCGAGACAAACTACCTGCCCCTCCCTCTCACTCGGCCCTCCGCCGCCTAATCGTAGCCCAGGGTAGGCCATCCCCGCAACCCAGACTCCAGACTTGAGACCCCCAGGCTTCTCATCTCCTTCGTCACACACATCCAAGTATCACGCCAAATCTTGCTGACTCGCATTCTGTTATTTCCTCTTGCTTTTTTTTTTTTAATTTTTTTTTAATGTTTATTTATTTTTGAGACAGAGAGAGACAGAGCATGAGCAGGGGAGGGGCAGAGAGAGAGGGAGACACAAAATCTGAAACAGGCTCCAGGCTGTCAGCCCAGAGCCCGACGCCGGCCTCGAACTCACCAACTGTGAGATCATGACCTGAGCCGAAGTCGGACGCTTAACCGACTGAGCCATCCAGGCGCCCCTCCTCTTGCTTTTATTTATACAACGTTTATTATTGTCCGGGGGGGGGGGGGGAATGGGTTAAGAGTCCTGCAAGCATTATCTCCGTAAATCCTTACAACCTCAGTAATTGGATTTTTTTTTTTTTTTTTTTTTTTTTTGCTGCCCAGCACCCACTCCTCTTCTTCTGATAACAGCACCCTGTTTCCTTTGGGGAACCACCCCCCACAACTCTCAGTCTCCGAGACTTGGGAAAAGCCAAGGCACACCCCCTCCCAAGGAGCAGTCACATGACCCAGGCCTGCCCAATGAGCCTAGTCCAGTCTCCTGGCCAATGAGGATGGGCTCGGCAATGGGCCTGTGACCGACGGTGATCTAATGAAAGCCAATCCCGTAATTTTTATAAGTACTCTCTTTTCATGGAAGTTGCTGGGGGCGGGTAGGAGTTCGGCCTGGAGATACTGGCAGCCATCTTGCTACCATGAATAAAGAAACAGCCTAAATAAAGACCCCACTGACTCCAGAGAAAAATCCCTTTTTTTGGAGCTTCTGGATGTAACCTTACCTGAAATTAGCACGGTCTTTAGTGAGCATATTACACAAGTAGTTACCTTAGTAGGAGAATGAAGGAAGAACGTTTCAGGTACAAAAATAGTGGAGCGGCACCTGGGTGGCTCTGTCGCTCCCACGTCCAGCTTCAACTCAGATCATGATCTCACGGTTAGTGAGTTCAAGCCCCACACCGGGCTCTCTGTTGTCAGCACAGAGCCTGCTTTGGATCCTCTGTCCCCCCTCTCTCTGCCCCTACCCCCCTTGTGCTCTCTCTCAAAAATAAACATTAAAAAAAAAAAAGCAAGTGGAGTATATGCAAAGGCCCTGAGGCAGAAGCATTTTTGTCAAACAAAAAGAGCGCCATTGTGGCTGGGATTCAGAGACTTAGGACCGGCAAGAGTGGAAGAAAATGAGGTCTAAGAGAAGGATAAGGGCCAGACCATCCGGGGTACATATTATTCTAAGGATTTTTTTATCCTAAAAACAATAGGTAAAGTTTCAAGAAGGAGAGGGTTAGTAATCTGATTTGAATTTCTAAAGTGCACTGGGGCTGCTTGAAGGAGAATGGACTGGGGTAAGAAAGCGAGCAGGACAGATGTTGGAGGGACCATTAAGGGACTATTGTAATCGTCCGGTGACAGAAATGGCGTCCGCATTGCTGCCCTTTGAAAGACCATGTGGAGGAGGGGAGGCTGGCCACGTCCTGGCTTTGTAGCTACACGATTTGAAAACTAATGCAACCCCCAAGGAAGCTTTGCCGCACCCAGCCGCCCGCCTGAACCACCGAATCGTGGAGAGTTAACACAATCAATAAATCTACAGTTGCTGAGTGAGAGCACTGCTCTGCATACATATTGCCACAAAGCAAGGAGCCATGAGCTATTTCACCGCTTGAATTCAGTCACCCTGAAGCTCGTAAGAACCTGGAAGCAGGCAAACTGCATCTGTCAGACAGGCCCCGGGTACCTGTTTGTCTTTTCCTGCTTACACCCTCCGATGGTTTCTTCTCCTGAATGGCATTTCCTCTGAGTTAAAAAATGGCAGATGTTAATGGTGAAGGGAAAAGATTCCTTTACAGAGGAGAAATCAGATACAGTACCTTAACCACATGAACCAGGTTAACATCATCACTGATGGGACAAATGAGGGGCGCCTGGGTGGCTCAGTCAGTTAAGCATCCAACTCTTGATCTCAGCTCAGGTCACCATCTCACGATTCGTGAGATCGAGCGCCATGTTGGGGCTCCTGCTCACAGTGCAGAGCCCTCACAGTGCAGTGCCTCCTCTCTCTGCCCTTCCCCTGCCCTCTCTCTCACTCTCTCTCAAAAAAAGTAATTTTAAAAAAATGGGACAAATGGCACATTGCACTGCCTGTTGGGACCCACAGGGGACACAGCATCACCCACATGGCATTTTTGCCAAAAATGTTTAACCTGAAACTAATCATAAGAAGCAATCAAACAAATCTGAATTGACGGACTTTGTGCAAATCAAATGGCCTGTGGTTTTCGAATACCAATGCCATGAAAGATAAAAAGAGGCAAAGGAAATGTTCTGAATTCCAAGAGATTGAGTAAAAAGGACGACTAAATACCAAGCATGATCTTTGATTGGATCCTGGTTCAAAAAAACACTGTAAATTGGGGACAATTGGGGAAATTAAAATATTGACTGTTTGTTAAACAGTAGTGCCGCATCGATGTTCTATTTCCTGAACGTGAACATTGTATTGTGGACATGAAAAGGGAACGCTCCTGCCCTTAGGATTTGCGCACGGCAGTATCGAAAGTAAAGTGTCGTGCTGTCTGCTCCTGGTTCTTAGAAGAACGATAGGTGATACGTAGATGATAATGATGATTGATAGATAATAGATAAGAAGAGAGATACACAGTATAATCCTGGCTCCATCACGGTGAGAAATATATGGTTATTGTACTAATCTATTATTCTTGCAAGGCTTTTGCAGGTTTCGAATTATTTTCAAATTCAAAATTGTGGGGAGGGGCGCCTGGGTGGCTCAATCAGTTAGGCGTCCGACTCTTGATTTCGGCTCAGGTCATGATCTCGTGGTTCATGAGTTCAAGCCCCACATTGGGCTCCACGCTGACAGTGCAGAGGCTGCTTGGGATTCTCTCTCCCCCCCTCTCTCTGCCCCTCCCAACTCACACACGCATGCTCTCTCTCTCCTCAAAATAAGTAAGTAAACTTTAAAAAAAACTTGTAGGGAAAAGTCAGTAACTGTTTAATATCCATGCACGCATGTGTGCAAATACAGACAGAGGCCAATAATCTGCCGTCACCATGAAGAAGATTTGTGTCTCCAGTGGGGAACGTTGGGATAACCAGGCATCCTGGGCTGCCTGGACAGACATTGTTAATAGTGTCCCCTAAAAAAGTGCTCACCCAACTTCTGTCAAGGGCGGTTGCCAAAGGGAGAGAGAGAAACGTCATCATCCTCTGACTTCTGCTGTTATCAGCTACTCTTCCTTCATTCATCAGACATGCACTGAGTCGCTAATGGTGTGCCAGCAGCTGAGTGTACAAGGCTGAGTTAAGTCAAGAAGGTTCCTGCCCTCGTGGAACTGACCACCTAAAGTCATGCTTTGCCAACTATAATCCACAGGCCAGATCCAGCCTGTTTTTTCATAACCTGTGAACTAAAAAAAATATATATATATATATATATATAGTTATCATTATTATTATATTTTTAAATGGTTGGGAACAATCAAAAGGAAAATGTAGTCTTGTGACATGGGAAAAGTAAATGAAATTCAAGCCTCAGTGTCCACCAATAAAGTTTTATTGGCACACCGTGCTATCCGTTCATGCCTCGTCTCTGGCTGCTGTCTTGTTCCAACAGCACAATTGAACAGTTATGAGAGATGTCACATGGTCCACAAAGCACAAGATATTTACTCTCGGGCCCTCTCCAGAAAAAGTTTGCCAACCCTTGGTGGAAAGCTGTGTTTTTGGTGTAGCGCCCGGGGTTGCTGGAGGGTGAAATAAGACAATGCAAGTGTGGTGCCCGGCACTTAGCAAGTGCTCAGTTGATGTGTGTTGGCCGTCCGCCTCAATTCACTCTCCTGTAAAATGAAGATAATAACAGCACCCCCCTGGTATGGTGGCTGTGTGGATGTAACCAGAAAACGCGTGTCGGGGCGCCTGGGTGGGTCAGTCGGTTGAGCGTCCAACTCTTGATTTCGGCTCAGGTCGTGATCCCGGGGTCATGGGATCGAGCCCCGTGTCGGGCTCCACGCTGAACATGGAGGCTGCTTAAGACTCGTTTGCCCCTCTCCCCTGCTCACGCGCTCACTCTCTCTCTCTAAAATAAAATTTAGGCGCACCCGGGTGACTCAGTTAAGAGTCCAACTTCGGCTCAGGTCATGATCTCACGGCTCGTGGGTCCGAGCCCCACGTCGGGCTCTGGGCCTATGGCTCGGAGCCCAGAGCCTGCTTCGGATTCTGTGTCTCCCACTCTCTCTGCCCCTCTCCCGCTCATGCTCTGTCTCGCTCTCAAAAATAAAAACATAAATGGGGCGCCTGGGTGGCGCAGTCGGTTAAGTGTCCGACTTCAGCCAGGTCACGATCTCGCGATCTGTGAGTTCGAGCCCTGCGTCGCCTCTGGGCTGATGGCTCAGAGCCTGGAGCCTGTTTCCGATTCTGTGTCTCCCTCTCTCTCTGCCCCTCCCCTGTTCGTGCTCTGTCTCTCTCTGTCCCCAAAAAAATAAATAAAACGTTGAAAAAAAAAGTTAAAAAAAATAAATAAAAACATAAAAAATTTACACATTAAAATGAAATTTAAAAAATTAAAAAAAAAAAAAGAAAATGTATGTTGAGCACTTAGCACAGTACCTTGCATATAGTAATCACTCAATAAACGGTAAGGACTGGCTGTTACGCAGCTGACTTCAACAGCTCACTTTCTGTGGACAGGGTGATTGTCACATTTATGGTCTCAGTTAATCTGCTTGATGTTTCATATTGACGTATTTCAAACATTCAACACAATACATGGAACATATAATCTTATAAACATGTTATCTTCTGTGATAAGTTATAAAAGTTAATAGCACAGAAACATTTAGCTGAAATGGGCATCCCTGATGCCACTGGCACCCCACTTGGCCCCTCTCTGATCCCAGTATCTTCCTCCCTTGCTCGGGCCAAAGCAACAACTACCCAGAAAATGGGGCTGTCATTCCCACACGTCCTTTACAGTTTTCCTACAAATGATTTTTCCCTCCACACCTTGCATTACTGCTTTGCGTGTCGCTGAATATGCAAAATAAATGGTCTCATTCCGTTCATTTTCTTCCAGGATGTGCTTGCTTCTTGCTTCGTATGGGTTCACCCACCCTGAACCCATTCGTCCTCAGAGGGGGGATTTGGGGCATCTTTCACGGCCTTACTCCTACAAACAAATGGCTGCTCGCTCACTGATTCCGCACAGTTGCACAGGCAGTGCACTGTGACGGTCAGCCCCTTTCTCAGTGAGGCTCTGAAAACTGAAGTCTCTTGCCGAAGTCGCACAGGCAAGACTCATGACTGGGTCTGTAATCTCAGCCTTCCCCCAGTCTCTCTTCTTTCAAGTCACCCCCTTCTCAGACTGAAAAAATTTTTCCACTTTTCCAAAGCAGAGGAAATGATCAACCCGTTTCTGTTCCCAAGAGTAGAAGCCATTAGGAAAAAACAAGAGCATGTTGGCACCTCCAAGGTGTGTCTGAATCCAGTATTGCATTCCATGCCAGGGAAGAGGGCTCGTTGAGGATTTGCAAAACGAACTGACTGTGATAAGAGTTCAAGATTTTTGCTCAGCAATTACCTCTTCGACGGGCTGTGGAAACCCTAATGCAAAGCGTGACTTTTGTTCACATCTTCCCTGCTATGTGCCACCAACTGGTAAATTTGTAGAACACAGGAACAGGTTATGTTGAGGGCCTGCCCTACGGGAAGAACATATAGATGCTTATTGGGCACGCGCTACGCCCTGGAGTGTTTACCCTCGTTAAACTTCTCAATAGTCTACAAAAGGTACCATGATTTCTATTTTCCTAAAGAGGAATCAGGATCAAAGCCTCAACTGACTTGTCCAACATTTACGGCTAGTAAATGGCAAAACCAGGAAACAAACTCAAGCCTGTGGGGTCCCAAAGCCCTGTTTTCCAAGGAGATCAACACATCTAGGACAGAATGTTCCATCTCTGCCTGGACCCTAAAATTCAAATGTATTTAATATCTTAAACCGAAACATTCATTCTGACTTCCCCTGAGGGTTTATCCTAAAAAATAAAGATAAGAATTATATGGTCCCTGGCAAAGATTCTTGTCTATTTTCAAAGGCAGAAAAGCTATTAAACACGACAAATCAATTCACAATAGGGCACGGTTAGAGGATCATTTGTGCGGCTGAAGTTCAGGGGTTGCTCCTGTGTCCATAACCCAAACCTTTGTTGGACATTTTCTAAAGACTTCATACAAAGTGACACTTGGGGGAAGCAACCCTTTAGAAAGAAGGAAATTGATTTTAAAGTGAGGGGGAAAGATGGTAATATGAAAAGCAACAATCAAACATGTATGAATGAAGACGGGGGAAAAGATTGCTTTTACAAGTCTAGAAATCTATCAGGACCCAGACATCTGTCACCTCCTGAACAGACTTTCATTTTAGAGTTTGCTTCCTTTAAAATGTTTTCCCCTTCTCTCCCCATAGCTAGATGGGTTTCACATATGCTTGGGATTTCACAAACTCGGTCCTGGTAGGTGTGATGTCTAAGAATATCTGAAGCCGTTTCCAAGTCACTGCGGGATGACGCTTGTCTTGTTCTTTGAAATCCAGTCTCTGGATTTTTCTTAGTCTTCGTGGCTACTCTTGTGACGTCAGGGGATGCTCAGATCCATGTCTGCGGACGCGAACTGACCCACACCGGGGTATCATTTCCGGTGTGGGCTTTATCTCCTTATAGAAATCTTACAGTGCATCACGTGTCAAATCACACATGTGCCTCGACATGCCCTGGTGATCTTGTAAAAAAATGCGGATTCTGACTCAGTAGGGCTGAAGTGGGGCCTGAGGGTCTCCGTTGGCCAGCCCCCGGTGATGCTGATGGTTGGTGCTGCCGGCAGACTGCACCTTGGGTGGCAAAGCTCCAGGGGGCTTGTTATTCTCCACTTACCCCCTAACCGCACCCTAGATCTATCCCCTGCCCCGTGGACGACACCGGACACCTTGGCCCTCTGCCTTGCAGATCAGGGTTGGGCCAATGGGAGGCTGGGTACACGGTTGGGCCAATGGGGAGCGACAGCCGGAGATCAGAGTGCAGGAGGAGAGAATGGTCAGGGGATTTCTTCCTCCCCGGCTGAGCCCTTCTTCGCCTGCAGCAACCTGCCGGGGACTTCTCCACGGCTCCGGTCCCCACCAGGGCCCAGGAACACTGTCCTGCCTCCCTGTGTCCTTGAGACCTAAGGGTGTGGTGGACGGCAGAATAAGGGGCCCCCCAAAATGTCTCCCTCCTAATCCCTTCAATCTGTGAATATAGTCCCTCACATGGCAAAGAGGACTTTGTGGGCATGATTAAATCAAAGATCCTGAGATGGGGAGATTATCCTGGATTATCTTGGTGGGCCTGATATAATCAGGGTACTTATAAGTGAAATTAGAATGCTGTCAGAGGAATGTCACGTCAGACATGACCAGCCGTTCCTGGCTTTGAAGATGGAGGAAGGGGCCAGGAGGCAAACAAAGGGGGAAGCCTCTAGAAGGTAAAAAGGCAAGGGACTGAATTCTCCCCTAAGGTCTCCAGAAGGAATGCATTCCTCCTAACACCTCGACTATACTCCAGTGAAATCCATTTCGGATTTCTGACCTCCAGAACCATAAGATGTGGGTTTTTTTTAAGATTTTTTTAATTTTTATTTTTTATTTTTTTATTTTTTTAAATATTTTTTTTCCACGTTTTTATTTATTTTTGGGACAGAGAGAGACAGAGCATGAACGGGGGAGGGGCAGAGAGAGAGGGAGACACAGAATCGGAAACAGGCTCCAGGCTCCAAGCCATCAGCCCAGAGCCCGACGCGGGGCTCGAACCCACGGACCGCGAGAGCGTGACCTGGCTGAAGTCGGACGCTTAACTGACTGCGCCACCCAGGCGCCCCTTAATTTTTATTTTTTAATGTTTATTTATTTTTGACAGAGACAGAGCATGAGCGGGGGAGGGGCAGAGAGAGAGGGAGACACAGAATCTGAAGCAGGCTCCAGGCTCTGAGCCATCAGCCCAGAGCCCGACGCAGGGCTCGAACTCACAGACCGTAAGATCCTGACCTGAGCTGAAGTCAGACGCTCAACCGACTGAGCCACCCAGGCGCCCCTGAGATTTTATTTTTAAATAATCTCTACACCCAACATGGGGCTTGAACTCACAACCCCAAGATCAAGAGTTGCACACTCTACTGACTGAGCCAGCCAGACCCTCCCCCCAACTTTGTGTCGCTTTAAGCCACTATATTTTTATTAACTTGTAAACGCAACAACAGGGGACTCAGTGAATAACATGACAAAGTCCCTGTTCCCTCGGAGAGGAAAATTCCAGTGGAGAAGACAATCAACCAACAAACAGAGCAGGCATTTTGAAGTATGGCACGTGCTGTGACGAACACAGGATAGGGTGACATAATAGAGAGTGCCTTGGGAGGTCTCCACTTTGCTTAGGGTGGTTCAGAAGGGTATCTTTGGGAAGATGACGCTTGAAATATAAGTGACAAGAAGAAGTCAGCCATGTGAGGATCTGGAGGGAGAGCATTTCAGCAAAGAAGATCAGCATGTGCAAATGTCCTGTTGCTGAATCCACTTGGCATATTTGAGGACTAGAAAGGGGTGGGGGAAGGGTGGTGAGGGAGGAGAGCAGTGCCTGGGAAAACGTTTGGCATACGTTGTGAATGAATGACTGTAGGGGAGGTCCCGGCATGGACAGAGGCCAGAGAATCATGCAGAGCTTCTCAGCCAGGGGAGGTACTAACCCCTTCTAGGGGAATTTGGTAAGGAGTGGGGTGCTTGTGGTTGTCATAGTGACTATGGGCACCATTGACATTTACCAGGCAGGGATCAGAGACGTAAAGTACTCTAAAACATGGAGGAGAGGGGCAGCCAGGAGCATCCGACTCTCGATTTCAGCTCTGGTCACGATCTCACGGTTCGTGAGATCGAGCCTGGCATCGGGCTCTGTGCTGACAACACAGAGCCTGCTTGAGAGTCTCTCTCTCTGTCTCTCTCTCTCCGCCCCTCCCCTCCCCTGCTAGTGCTCATTTTCTCTCTCTCTCTCTCTCTCAAAATAAATAAGCATTTAAAAAAATACATTTAAAAAAATAAAATAAAATTAAGGAGGAGAGTCCCACGCGGCGAGGTTCTGTCCAGTCCAGGAGCCCAGTAAGGAATATGGGCTTGACCTCCGCAAATAACTGTGGCCAGACTAGGGCAGCGGTAGGAGAGACAGGGAGGAGCGACGGGATATTAAATCTTGGAAGGACAGAACTGGCCGACGGGTGGGACAGGCCGAGGGTGGGAGAGAGGCACGGAGAGGAGTGGAGAACGAGCCCCGTGTTCCTGGCCTCAGCAGCAGCTGGGTGGGGGTGGTGCCATTTCCTGCAACGGTGAGTGGGGGCCGAGTGCCCGCCCGATGTTGAGGACCCCCGGCACTGGGAGGGACAGCTCACGGCTCACAGCCGCCCAGGGGGTCAGGTTGAAGCTGCCTCCGTCCGAGACCATGAACGTCCGTCTGTCTGTCCGACCCACGGCGCTTAGCTTTCTCCCTGCCCCTTCCTGCTTCTTCCGAGGCCCTTCCTTCTGCGAATCACTTGCACGGGGGTCCCCATCGCAGGCTCCACTTCCAGAGAACCTGTCCGCCCTGTCATCTTCTGGGCAAAGTCTCTTTATAATCGCAGTATTTAATGAAACATTTTTACCTAAAAAAATTACAGGCATGTCTATATATATATATATGTGGTTTCTTTGGGGGCCGATGAGAATGTTCTAAAGTTGACATTTGAGGATAGTTGTATATGCCTGGGAATATACTGAAAACCACCGCACGATAAATTGGTGAATTGTATGGAACATGAATTACATCTCAATAAAGTGGTTTTTTTAAAAAAAGAGTCGTCCAGCTTCCATCCCAAACGAGAAACGAAAAAGGCCATCCTCCTTGGTCATGGCCCCGCCTCACTTTTCCAGCCCCGTTTCCTTCCTGCCTTCTGGTTCCCTTTGCACCGGGCACAGCGAACTCCCCCCAGCCCGATCCCCCCAAACCGTCCGCCTTTGTGCCCTCCGGGGACACTCTCCTGGGTCTCCCGCTGGCCCTCACACCCCTGTCCCCAGCCCAGTGTGAGGTCCGCACTGGGGGCTCCTGTCTCTCTCCCAGGGTTCCGCAGGGATCGGTGCGGTGGAGAGAGGGATGCGGCCCTTGGAGGGAGAGCCACCTGCGCTCACGTCCCAGCTCCTCCATTTGGCAGGTGAGTGGGACCTTCGGTAAGTCACTTAGTTAGTGTCCCTGAACCTCAGTGTAGTCACCTGTCACACGGAGAGCGGCCGCTCATCCTACAAGCCCCGAACATCAGCCGCGCAGGCAACGTGCAGTGGACGCACGGTGTTGAGCAAAAGGCACGGGGGGAGGGTACCTTCCTTACAGGTAAAAGTCTGCACAAACCTTCCATTAGGGTCTGATCTGACGTATCACCGTCACTTGGAGCCTGCATGATGGCTCAGAGCCTGGAGCCTGCTTCCGATTCTGTGTCTCCCTCTCTCTCTGCCCCTCGCCCGTTCATGCTCTGTCTTTCTCTGTCCCAAAAATAAATAAACGTTAAAAAAAAAATTTTTTTTTAATTAAAAAAAAAAAAAAAAGACAGACACCTGTCTTGTGTTCCCCACAGCGCGTAGCCCGATGCCTGACTCAGCGTATTCATTAATAAGCGACTGGATTGGGGCGCCTGGGTGGCGCAGTCGGTTAAGCGTCCGACTTCAGCCAGGTCACGATCTCGCGCTCCGTGAGTTCGAGCCCCGCGTCGGGCTCTGGGCGGATGGCTCAGAGCCTGGAGCCTGTTTCCGATTCTGTGTCTCCCTCTCTCTCTGCCCCTCCCCCGTTCATGCTCTGTCTCTCTCTGTCCCCAAAATAAATAAACATTGAAAAAAAAAATTAAAAAAAAAATAAGCGACTGGATGGACACGTGTGTGCACGCGTACTGTTTGGCACTTTTGAATCCGAAAGAAAATCTGAAGTCGTTGTCAACCCAGTTGCCGGGAGAATGAAGACCGGTCTCACGTGGCGGCTGGTGTAGAGCTGCTGGCCCCGAGGATGCATTTCCCAGGCTGCTCGTGCTCCCACCGAGAATTGTCATCACAGCAAGGCCAGAACCACAACACGGCCCTACATAGTTGCCCATCTTCCATCCCAACCCTACAGGCACCCACAGACGAATATTTCACAGACACCGATCCTGGGGACTGCGTCATTCCGGTCCCAACAGCCAGTCGCAGGGGATCACGTATCTTTATTCCTAAACTCAAGACAAGACAGATCCAGAGCTCGGTAGAGGAAACAAAACACGAAACAGTCAAGCGCCTTGACGAGTTCACAGAAAGGCATACAAAAGCACTTAAAAACTGCCCAGCCCCACTTTTTAGAGAAAGGCAAACATAGTCACATCGCATTATCATTTTTCACCTAACGACGGACAAGGGGGCGGGTTTGACTACATGCTGATGTGACGAAAGTGCGGGGAGACAGGCTGCTGGGGACACCGCGGAGTCAGCAGGGTCAGCCTCACCGGGGGACAGGTCAGCACGACTCATCCTAGGAAGAACTGGAAAACCCTCGGAGCCGGCCCTTGTATGGCGTGACACATGTTCAAAGTTGCTCGTGGTCCTCGGGGTATGATGGGAAACTGTCCGTGGGAGGAAAGGCGTGGAGAGAGTTTTCCCTGGGTGCTCTTCTGAACCTTTTGCATTTTGTTCTGAGTCTTTTCAGAAAAAGACACAAAATTCCAAAATTCAGAAGAACTTTAAGCCTAAGGGGGGAGAAGCCTTTCAAAGCAAAGCCACGTTGGTGAATGGGCACCAAGTGTCGGTAGTGATGAAGACATGGTTCTGGAGATGGACGGTGGTGACGGCCACACAACAACGTCAGCGCACTCGATGCTGCTGCGCCGTCTGCTGGGGGGCTCAGTCGGTGATGCGTCGACTTCGGCTCAGGTCATGATCTCGCGGCTTGTGAGTTCAAGCCCCGCGTCGGGCTCTGTGCTGACAGCTGGGAGTCTGGAGCCTGCTTCGGATTCTGCATCTCCCTCTCTCTCTGCCCCTCCCCTGCTCATGCTCATCTCTGTCTCAAAAATAAGTGAAAATAAAAAAATAAAAAATAAATAAAAAAAATAAAATGTGTGGGGCACCCAGGTGGCTCAGTCGGTTGAGCATCCGACTTCAGCTCAGGTCACGATCTCGCGGTTCATGAGTTCGAGCCCCGCGTCGGGCTCTGGGCCGACAGCTCGGAGCCTGGAGCCCACTTTGGATTCTGTGTCTCCCTCTCTCTCTGCCCCTCCCCTGCGCGTGCTGTCTCTCTCAAAAATAAATAAACGTTAAAATAAATTTTTTAAAGTGGTAACAATGGTCGATGTTATGTTTTGTGTGTTTAACTACAATAGAAATAGTTTGAAAACGAAACAAGCACACGAGACTGAATCGCGAGGCCACATTCAAACGCCGTCGTTCAGAAGACTGCCACACTGAGCAAACTCAGGGGCTGAGACTACCTGAATTCTCTCTGGATAGTCCTGATTGTGTATAATGTTATCGTTCTTAATAAATGAACTTTATTCATTGTAAAAGCAAATTGCAATTTAACTTTATGTTGTGAATTTCTATGAAAACACAATGCAGGGGAAAAAAATCCTTTGCCCTGCTATGTGAAATTGATTTTTGCCTTAAAAAAGAAAAATGTGATCTTGGCGGGGTGCCTCCGTGGCTCAGACCGTAAAGTGTCCAACTCAATTTCGGCTCAGGTCACAAAATCACAGTTTGCAGGACAGAGCCCCGTGTCAGGCTCTGTGCTAACAGCACAGAGCCTGCTTGGGATCCTCTGTCTCCCTCCCTCTCTGTCCCTCCCCTACTCTCTCTCTCTCTCTCTCTCTCTCTCTCTCTCTCTCTCTCTCAATCTCTCTCAAAAACCATCCAACCAACCAACAAACAAACATTTTAAAAAATGTGATCTTGGGGCACCTGGGTGGCTCCGTTGGTTAAGCGTCTGACGCTTGGTTTCAGTTCAGGTCCTGATCTTGCGGCTCAGGAGTTTGAGCCCCACACTGGACTCTGTGCTGACAGTTCAAAGCCTGCTTGGGATTCTCTCTCCCTTTCTCCGCCCCTCCCCCACTCGCTCTGTCTCTCTCAAAACAAATAAACTTTAAAAAATTAAATTAAACATGTGACCTTGGTGAAGATTGCATTCAGAATGAAATGGCTCATCCCAAGGCATAATGTACACTCTAAATTATACTAGGAAGTCCTAAGAAAACTGGCCTAGATTACCCCAAACAGTGAATTTAGTCAATATATTTCAGCAAGAACTCAACAGTCAAAAATGCAATAGATGAATACGCAAAGTGGAAATACGAAAATACACATTCTATTTTGTTGCAAAGGGCATCCAAAAAGTGCTATTAAGGCCATCCAGTATAGATCATGATAAAGAGAATTATTCTCCTATGTTCAGTGATGGAGATGAATTAGTTGAACAGAGAAACAGGTATTTGCCTTACACGTTCATTTTTAGAAACAGATCCAGATACACACACACACACACACACACACACACACACACACACACACGTTCCCAACCGGTCAAGAAATAATGAGCTCAAGCGACCCCCACCGCTGAATTCTAACTCCCCTCTGTGTAACTATCACTTTAACACCCTGAAGACTGTCTACACCAGTCAGATTGTAACTATCTGCCTCCACGACTGCACCACGCTCCTCAAAAGCAAGAACAGGTTTTTGGTTCACCCATTCCTCAGTGCCTAGCCCCTGAAGGAGGATTTCATCTTTGCTGAATGGAAGTGAATTTGAACCCCCAATTCTTTCCAGTCCAGTATAACTACGGTCCCATCAGCTACCTCACTTCAAATCCGAGTAGAACGCGCAAGCCCTCTGTCCCTGAGCGGCCAACAGGTTCTGCAGGGCAGTCACTTTGTTGCAACCCTTATTTTAGTAGCAATACGTTACATCATGATGTCACTTGGGGATTTAGATCGTCTGACCTCAAATGACATGAATATCAGCTCGTTGGTAACGGCTGCTATTGATAAAACAGCGAATCTCTACTTCTGGCTCATTATCATTTGGCCAATTCAGTATTTGGAAGCCTAACTAGTTCCTAAGGGGGAAAAAACAACACCTGCCATAAACCCATTCCCTTGAGCTCACGGCCATCCCTTTTGACTGCTTCTCGCGGAGCTAAAGCAAGTGGCTGGATGCAAAGCATACGTGTAATGTGATCCAATAAGTAGGTACTTTCCTCAGAAGCTTTCCACTGACAAGACGACAGAGTCAAATAAACCCTTAGTTCTCGGTCCACAGTTGATTTGTTGTGGGAACACACCTGCTTCATCTTCGATCCACACGTTTTCTTGGGGATTCTTCTTGTGAGTAGGAACTGTAGAACTAGAAGGTTCTTTCATGACATGTGAAGGACGAGATCCTGCCACCGCCTCTAATTAAGGTACAAACCAGGATCTCGGGAAGGATGATGGGGAATGAGGCGTCTGCAGGCCGACAGAGCACTCGGCACCCCCTCCGAGACCCCAGAGGGTAAACACCACCGTAGCACGGAGGTCCTCAGTCCGTGGAAAGCTACCTTCCCGAGGGACAGACACCGGAGCCGCTCTTCAAAATCCTCATCACCTGGAACCGGCTGTCCAGCCTAATCGGGCTTTCCTGCCTCGTCTCGGCAGCCTGCTCGCACCCCAGGTAGAATTACTGCTTCCGGCCCCCTACAAGGCCTGGTTCCCATGAGAACGTCACCACCGGGAGGGTGGCTTCTATGTCCTCGTCTGGCACTGCAGAGGGGTCCCTATGTTTTGAATGGCTGGTGGATTGGTCTCACTGAGGAAACCGGCTCAGTCGGAAGAGCGGGCGACTCCTGATCTCCCCGGGTCATGAGTTCGAGCCCCGTGTTGGGTGTAGAGATAAATAAATACACTTAATTTTAAAAAATAAAAAATAAGTCAAGGGAAGAGCTGGTGTCCTGTGGCACATAATTTACTCCCATGAGCCTCCTTTGCCATCTGTACTCCGTACGTCCACCCAGTATCATTTACATTCAGTTTGTACGTTTCCTAACCATTACCCAGTGTATTTTACAGACATACTTTCTATTTGTTACTTGGAAGTTCTTGCAAACAGAATTCCTTGTCTCCCAAAGCCATTCAGAGTGGGCACTCAATAAATGCTTGAGGAACAGACTCATGCATTCTGTTTCCCAAGTGACCCTCTAGGTAAGAGCTGGTAAATGTCGGCATATAGCCAGTGTAAGAGATTGGCCTATAATCTCAGTTTTTCCCGGACATTTCTGATGCAGTAAATGACAAATATACCATAATATAAGAAAATGGTTTTATTCCTAATTTTTAGTTTCCATACAGTTTACAAATACATGTTTACTCTGATAATACAGCTTTGCAACTAGTAACGCAGTTGAACTAACACCCATAAATACAGGTGGGGAGACCATTAACATCCACTAATGTTTCTCTACATAAACTATTCTTTTCATGTCATTTTTTTTTTAAACAATTGCAAATAGACTACATAATACGTGGGCAAAAAGGCAATTAAGTGAATCTCTTGAAACACTAAATGTATAATAAACAGTGCATATTATCAACATTTACATGATTCACATCAAAATGATGACATCCTAAAACGTATTCCTTTTAAAGGATAGATTTATCAATAAAATATTACATATCTTTTAATACTCTGGTACAATACTTCATATACTGCAGGAAAATTAAATGTAGGTCTAGTCATCAGCTTAAAAAAGGATCCTTTTCTATTAGCTTTTATTAATAAAAGAATCACAATTATGTCATAAATAAACAGGCAAATTATTAATTACATGATTTGAGGTTTAGGATGAAAACTTGTAGAAATTAGTTTGATATACAGTAAAGTTATACAACACACTAAAACCAACTGTTTAATATTTCTGCCTTGTGTGAACTGCCCATAGTGAAAAAAGAACAAACTTTCTAATGATGGAAGATAGAATAAACTAGGTTTTGGAACTTATTTTTCAAGAGCAGGAGGGAGAAAGATTTCAACAGAATTACGGGCTAATACAGATCCTGATAAAGGCATCTTGAAATCAGGGAGGCCATGTGCTTGCTATATAAACCGTGAATCCCCCAACAACATACAGAAAACAGAAACTGTACCGGGAGCGCACTTAACGTCTACAGTCTAAGTTTCCCTTATGGATTAATAAGCTACAACAAAACACAATTGCATACCTTTCCACCTTCCCCTGAACTAGAAATAACCCAGGATGTTATATTAGTTCTTCAGATCCCCAGTAAAATAACCCCTAAAAAATAATCTTGATAATCTTCTTGGCTGTTGCAAAGCCACTAGGCTCCGTGAAGAACCTACAAACACCAAGAAAGTCATATATGTCTTTTCTCATCCCCATTTAGCCGCATCTGAAGAGGGTAAGAGGGAGAGAGGATCATAATTTTCAGGAGGGCCACACACTGGATATGAGGTGTCTTTTTACTTGCTTAAAAAAAAGCTATTAAGACTCTGAAATTTGGCTTTTTGAAAAAAACCTTAATGCCAAGTGTCAGATAATTTCTTCACCCCAAATACAAAACCCTATCCTATGCTGATAATTTTAAAATCCTCAACCAGCTATGGGATATTGTGCAAATTTAACGTCTACCGGCAACCCAGAAGCAGACTAAACACCTGTATCTATCACACCTACTTTCCGGGTAACCCGGTTCAACCAAGCATGGACTGCTCTGGCCCCGGGCCCTTCAACTTCCTCACACACCACCTCTTTGGAACTTTCACGTCCACACTTTTTAACGGCTGTACCTCAAGCGCCCCACGTCTTCACAGCTCTCTCTTCCCGATTCCATCTCGTGGAGAGTGATCTCATCTGAGAACCTCCCATCACCTCTCACCAAACACGTAACAGACCTCAGCAACCTAGGGACTATCGCAATCTTGTCTTGGCCTAAGTTTACATAACATGATGCTTTGCGGACTTCGTGGAGGGAAATCTAAGTGAAGTCAGTGTCCTGTAACAAACGAAGCCAGCCGAGACCAAGGGTTTCTGTTCCAAGTACAAAACAACTTAATCTTAAGCTACAGGCAGAGACGTTAATGCAGCAGGTATACGTGTACCATCGAACCCTTGTATGCTGGTGAAAGACTTTGCCCCCAAAGTCCAGAGTCTAAGCTATACCACAAAATCAAGGCAAAGGAGAACAATTCAATGTGGCAGTGCAACGGAAAGAACAGGATTCAAGATCCTTGTTGCAAACACTGAACTGGAATCTCTTTCTTTACAGGCTTGACAGGAAGACAGTCGTCACTGACATTCCTCTGATGAGGTAATGACCTCTGAGCCACACCTGTGTTCTAAAGCAATGCTAGGTTCGAGGGACAAGGGGACCCGAGGGGGGTGGGGTCGATGCGCATTCTGTCTGTGAAAGTGGCAGCGGAGGCTCTTCCCAAACTTCCTCAGGGTTTTACGGGAGGTAAAGACCTCAGGAAGGAAGTACTACTGGGGCCGGACCTAGTCCTTCCCTTCGGGAGCCAGAGCAAGAAGAGTCTGAGTTAAGGGGACGGTCACCTAATGGCAAAGCTGCCGTGTCACTTCATCATCTTTACGAGGTCAACCAATGATACTTTAATTGAAATACACTCACTGGATGATGATTCAACACGAGGCAAAGAGGACGTCTCTGGAGAAGGCACTTCAGGTAGAACGGTAGCAAATCTCACTGCTTGGTTAAAACAAAAATGAGCGACTGCCGATGCGATCTCATCAGCGGCCTCGTTAGGAGGCCCCCGCTTTGCCGCAGCCTGGCCGAAACCACCGGCGTGGAGAGGGCACCACAGTCGCCTCCCTCTGTGGGCACCACGGTGACAGGGTGGTTCTGCCCCCTAAACACACCCATCCTTACGAGACCGGTCTCCCCAAGGGATGGTTCAGAAAATATGCTCAGAGCCAGCAGAAATGGTTCAGGAGGCTTCTAGAAGGCCCTCTGTCCTTCTCTTTGACTTCCAGCTTACACAGGCTATTATACGCAGCTTCGATTTCCCAACGTCACCAGCAGCTTCTACTTTCGCTAACTGCTGCCGTCTTCCCGTGGCACTGACTCTGACATTCGGTTACTCTGCCCCCCCCCCCCCCCGTGAATCACACCTCAGCTTCATGCTCTCGTGCCATCCCCTCTTCCTGACTCTGGGCTGGGCCCGTGACTTGCTCCAATCAACAGGGGGCAGTAGAAGTTCTGGGTTGAAGTCTTAAGAAGGTCTGGCAACTACTGCCTTATAGCCTGGGGAGCTCTGAGCTGCCACGTAAGCGGTCCAGCTACCCTGCTGGCCAGGCCACTTGGGGCGGCCACATGGAGGAGAGGCCAGAGGACCTGCAGAGAGAGGCCCAGCCACCCCAATGTCTCGGCCAACCTGCTGACCGCACGGGCAACACCAGCGAGAGCACAGGAACAGCTCGACTGAGCCCGGCCCAGGCTAAAGACCATTGAGGAAGGGGAAAAAAAAAAAGAGAATTGTTTCAAGCCATTTCGTTTCGGGAGGGTTTGTCACCGACAATCCATAAGCACAACACTGCCTGGTTGTCCACAGATGCGGTTTGTTTGTTTGTTTTTTTTTTTCCTGAACACAAGACAGTCACTCAAATGAAAAGAAAACATGACAAACATTTCCCACCACATCCTTCTCAGTCAACAGGCTGAATGGTAATTGGTCATCTGCTACGAAGAAAACACACCTTCTATCCTAAGTCTCCATGATTCTTTTTTCCCGTGATTTTTTTAACGGCAATGCAAAAGTAGACAGATTGTCGACTTCCGACAGTCTGGGGGCACTGGCTTTAATTATCATTTAGCCAAAAAAAGAGGCCATCAAATGAATTACCCACTGCTGGATAAGCAATGATACCTGAGCCTGTTCTCACTCCCACGGGATGCTGTTACCTTTCCCAAAACGTTTTTCCTCTTACAAGCGCTCCGTCATCCCCCACAAAGAGAAAAACGATTGAGTTTTTAAGATTATAAAAAGGGGAAAAAAATGCCAAGAAGTAGAATTTGAATCACCATCATCTGCCAAATACAGAGCACAATTTAACTGCTTCCTCAATTTAAAATAAAATTCTATAAACCAGAACAGTGTCTACATTGTAGAGATGATTTCTTTGGATGTGAGGAAATGGGTAACTGGTAATCAGGTATTGTTGAGTTAGAATAAAGTGGTCTGTAAATGGTTTTGAATTTTGTCTGTCCAAAGGTAGTCGGCCACGACACAAGCCTTCCAAGTTCAAATTCATTCTTTGCAAAAACTTTCTTGCATCTGTTCTTGATGTTTTTAGGGAGAGGGTGAAAGTCCACATCTGGGGAAGAAATAAGTGAGAATTTTTAAGGAGCATGCATCTAAAAGTCTCTCAAGGCATTAAACCATTTTAAAGTAGATTTAAAGCTTTTAAGTGTACTACCCATTAAAATGGAAGTTTCAACATGCAATATGGAAACTGAGCTGCCAACACACATCACACACCTGGGTCGCCATCTACAAAGGTGACCGGCAGGAAAGAGACAGACAAGGGAGATCAGTTACCAGTGGCAGAGCTGGAAGGGATGTGGAGGTGAGCGGGGCGGGGGCCCGGGGAGGCCAGCGCCCTGTGTCGCACAGCCAATTGGGGGCCAAGGGGGGATGAGAACCCGGGCGTCCTGACTCCAACCATCCGGAGCTGTGTGCCCC
Source organism: Herpailurus yagouaroundi (assembly GCF_014898765.1). Classification (NCBI taxonomy): domain Eukaryota; kingdom Metazoa; phylum Chordata; class Mammalia; order Carnivora; family Felidae; genus Herpailurus; species Herpailurus yagouaroundi. Next base: position 10,444,997 of record NW_024412422.1, read on the forward strand.
CCCCCCCCCCCACCAATTCCCGGGCCCCCACAGATCATCTCCGGGCACAGCTCGGGTAAACCAACTCTAATACAAGTGCAAACAATGGGACACCTGATCACCAACAGCAACCATCCCTGAGTACTGAGTGCCAGCTCTGCTCCTCACAGAATTAACTCTGCATTTGGCTTCAATCCTTAATGAACTCTAAAATAAATCCAGCTGAGAGAAAAGAAGTTTAGGAAGAGAAAAAAGAGGCTGGTTTGTAAAACTCAACGATGGTACATTTTGCTAGAACACTCACAAATTAGCCGCCTGCTTAAAAATGCCACAAGGATAGAAACAATTGGGGAGCACTTCCATTTAAATACCTATTTCTGGGGTGCCTGGGTGGCTCAGTCAGTTAGGTATCCGACTTCAGGTTAGGTCATGATCTTGCAGTTGGTGGGATCGAGCCCCGCGTCGGATTCTGTGTCTCCCTCTCCCTCTGCCCCTCCCCCACTCATGTCTGTCTCTCTCTCCCTCTCTCAAAAATAAATAAACATTAAAAAATTTTAAATACCGATTTCTGTACTGAAGTCTTGATGGGTCTTCTCATCTGAAACTTTTCTGCTGCTGCATCAGACCTACGTTTTCATAGACTCTAGCATTATCTTCTCTCATTCTGTAAAGAAAAAAAAAGCATCAATAAAAAGGCAGACCATGCCCTCCAAGCTTACGTGGCATTTACAAAGCACATCACATACCACATTCTTTGGGGACCAGGTATGGTGAAGACACAGCCCCCAGGAGCTAACATTCTAAGACGGGCTGTAAGCCATAAACATACAGCAACATCAAGCTAGAAGTGAAATAAGAGCCTTGAGTCCCTGTGCTCTCTGGGGCTGGAGGAAAACAAGCCGTCTTCCCTGAGGGCAGAGCAAAGGAGGCTTGTATGATGATGAGGCCTTTAAGTAAGACCTTGAAGCACGGAGACGTGTGCACATAGAAAGGACAGGTATTAAATTCAAGCAGAGGGATCTCTTGGGCAAGAGACCCAAGAAAGGCAGGAGCAGTGTGGTAGGGACTATCCTTCCATTTAGCCCGGATCCAGCTACGAGATGGGGAACAGTAAGGGTGAGGCTCAGTGGTGGTTTTGGGACCTGGGATGAAGGGCCAGCACATCAGAGGCCAGACTCCATCCTGCTGAGCAGGGAATGGAAATCAGAGCAGTCCAAGGGGATGGGGGACCCAGTCACTGTGGGTGTCAGCCTGGGCAGGACAAGACGAAATGAGCAGAAGGGGCCCAGGGCCCGGGGTATTCTGGGTCTGCACCCTACAAGGAATACGATGGGAACAGAGAGGCAGAGGACCTGTTGCACAGGAAGGCCAGTGGTAAAGGGATCGTCAGAATTAACGTGTTCTGCCATTACTCAGGGAAAGCTTTCGGGCAAGGACAGAGCCCTGATGTGCCAGTGCTGCTGCAAATGACTGCAGGTAGCAATTTAAAATATCAGCCTTCCCCATCAGTCCACTGGGGAAGGAAAAAGCAGGCAGAAGGAAGGGGCGACTTGGTGGAGAGAATGCTTTCGCTGTATAATTTCATTTCGATGTTAACTACAAGCCAAATGTAAATACAAGCCTCATATTTGCTATCTAAAACGTTTATACAGAGTATTAAAGTCAGCAGGGGTTTAAAAATCCACATCAGAAGCAAACAGAGAGAAGACTCTTGGGGGAAAATAAAAAGTAAATGTTATACCAGAGACCGACTTCAGAATATACAGAAGAACAATAACTTACAACTGCTGTTCACATAATCGATTTAACAAATGTTTTCCTAACACGTTTTTAGCTTAAACAAGGGGTGGGCACAGTTTTTCTGTAAAGGATCTGAGGGTAAACAATTTCATTTCTGCAGGCCATACTCAGTCTTGGGCATATGATAGTCTTTGCAACGCCTTTTTGTTGTTGTTTTTTAATATAACCTTTTAAAAACCATTCATGAGCTGTGCAAACACAGGCCATGGGCAGAATTTGGCCTGGGGGTTGTAGTTTGCGGACTCCTGGTTTAAAAGCCCAAAGTAGATTTCTGTTGTCTGCTGACTGTGGAAAATTAGCAGAACATGGCAGCACTGAAACATTAATAGTTTATTCACTTTTACTTAGCAAAGAGTCTCAACGCATCAAAAGGGGCGTTACTTACCTTTGCTGTCGATCATTAACAACAGGTGTTATCTCCACCCCGTCAAAAGAAAGATTCAATGTTCTTAGAGAACACCACCTGCTACACTTACAGCTTCAAATAGTCATAGGCAGTGTACCAATCAGCTTGCAGTTTAGGTAAATTAAAATTTTGTTTAGAAAGCTGATACACTCGCGAATCGGTTGGGCAACAACAATGTGCACCCATGACAAGCATGTGCTGCAGAGACCTGTTGTTTTTTAAGCTTTTCTGCAGGACTGTATTCAGGCAGAAAGGATTTCCTTCATTCCTACTTACTCTGCGCAGGATGGTGTTGGAGTACAAGGCGGGAGGGGACTCTGATCTCCACTTGTCTGGTCCGTGAGAGAATACTTAATATTTGTATATTCGTGCCCTTTCCTCTTGCTTTTCTGAAAGGTGAAGATTGCATAAGTGAGGAACTGGAATGTTTTAAAGGAATAAAGAAGCAAAGGTGGCATTTCACCAGACAGATGGGCAGACAGGCGGAACCCTGCATACTGGTAGGCTGACCAAATGTTAGGGAATTCACCTCCCCGGTGTAAATGCACCATACAAGTGAAAAATACTTTTGAACCTTACAATTCAAAAGCACAGAGTCATGCATTAACAACTCACACTACCAAAACCAACTGTATCTATTTCTGAGCTAAGAGAGAATTCACACTTTCTTTGCCACCTTAACATCTAATCATTTCATAGTTCGCTTGCAACATTTTTAATGATTCTCAGAGAAACAGTCGGCAAAAGAGCTCTAGAAATAAATTCACTACAGGTAAAAATGGCACACAGGTACAAAAGGCAGTAGCTCTCTTAATAGAAACAATCACACGCCTTATCGTACCTTTCCTGCCTCCCACCCCCACCCAGGGAAAGACCCTGGCGCTTTAAAACTTTATTTTGGGTTCCAATGATACTCTTGGGAAAAAAAAAAAAATTGGCAAAGAAAACCAGTAAAATATAATCTCATCTCAGACGCAGAGCGAACTATATTTGGTAGGAGTCCCAGTTAGATGATTTATCACTCTTCGTTCCTAAATTCACCTAGAAACAACCGATTCTGAAAATCTAACTCACCAAGTTGTCATCATTATATAATGTTGCCTTCGTTCGAGGATTATTCAAGAAAACCAGCAAATATCAGAAAGGGTACCCACATCAAATAGTGACGTACAGCAGTGACTTTCATTTGCTGCCAGTGAGAGGGTAAACTGGGGCACAATTAATCAGAACTGGAAGTACTAATCAGTATCTAGTAATAATAAGAATACATCCCTACAAGGCCGCCTGGGTGGCTCAGTTGGTTAAGCGTCCAACTCTTGGTTTCAGGCCAAGTCATGATCTCACAGTTTCGTGAGTTCGAGCCCCACGTCAGGCTCTGCGCACTCACAGAGCCTGCTTGGGATTCTCCATCTCCCTCTCTCTCTCTCTGCTCCTCCCCTGCTCACACTCTCTCTGTCAATAAATAAACAAACAAACAAACTATATCCTACAATCTTGAACATCTGCTTCTTGGGAAACCCATACACATAAGCCTAAAAGAGCTATACAAGGATGTCCAGTGACATGTTATTCTTAATAATGTCTACAACAAGAGAACGAATCAACGTGATATACTCATACCATGAAATAATATGCAACAGTGAAGAGGCACAACAGAAAGAAAGACTGTGTGTGTGTGTGTGTGTGTGTGTGTGTGTGTGTGTGTGTGTCAAAACAGGCTTCATAATCAATGGTAACTGGAAAAACACAAATTATAGAAAAATGAAACAGTATGATCCTATGTGATTAAACATTCTAAATATATGAAACAGTGTTATCTATTGTGTATAGACTATTGGTATTTGTATCGTAAAATATAAAAAAAGACTACAAGCCCAGCAATTGCCCTGGGGTTCCGAGGCGTGCACTTGGGGCTGACAGCTGTACCTGCCGCATTTGATTGCTGTTATAAAAGAAAAAACAAAACAAAACTTGGAAGAAATAGGATAAAGCAAAACGGATGATTATAGATATACTACTATTATTTAAAATTTTTGAATAAAACATAAAACAAGTTTAAATCCACTGGTGAAGTGTCTTCTTGCTCTCCTGACTCAGAACTTACCCCCAAACAACAGCTAATAAAAAGTAGAAAATCTTATTTGACATACAAGAATTGTTACAACTCCAACCTATAGAGTATAAAGCATCTCATCCCGTGTGAACTTGGGACCAACGTACAAACGAAGCTGGACAGCCTGAAAGATTCACTGACTCTTCACAGAAAAGGCTTGACGTTGGCAGGAAGCTGGCTGCTTGCTGGCCACCACTTCCTCGTGCTGTCTGCAACCGTGTGCAAAAGGAAACGTCCTAAAGGGCAATAGGGTGACAGGATGCAAAGTGCCCGGGCCCTCGGATGACCTCGGATGACCTTGGACGAGCAGAGTTGCCCACTTCCTCCCCAGCTGCCTGCCAACTCGGATTTTTACGTTAGAAGAGAAATCAGCTTCTATCTTATTTAAGCCACTATTACTCAGCCTGTTGAAGCAGCCCAACCAATTTATTAACTGATCAAGCAGCCATTACACATCTTAGTATCTAGGGAAGAAGTTGCAAAGAAGATATCCAAACAGAAAATTTCTCTACATAGTATTTTAATGCTTTGAACAAATGTTTTTAAAAATCTAAAGGCTGGGGCACCTGGGTGCCTCAGCCGGTTGAGAGTCCGACTTTGGCTCAGGTCATGATCTCATGGCTGGTGAGTTCAAGTCCCACACTGGGCTCGCAGAGGTCAGCACAGAGCCCTGCATCAGTTCCTCTGTCCTCCTCTCTCTCTGCCCCTCCCCACCTAGCACTCTCTCTCTCTCAAAAATAAACCTTTAAAAAAAAAATCTAAAGGCCTTGAAAAGCAGTCACAGATTTTCAGCACTGCAATAATGACTTACACAAGAAACAATCTTTTAAAAGATATAATTTAAAATAAAATATTAAGTGGAAGACTTGACAGAGAACGGCTCTTATTTTAAAACTTATTCTGGGGGCACCTGGGTAGCTCAGTCGGTTGAGTGTCTGACTCCTGGTTTCAGTTTAGGTCATGACCTCATTCGGCTCAGGTCATGAGTTCAAGTCCCACATTGGGCTCCACACTGACAGTGAGGGGCCTGCTTGGGATTCTCTCTCTCCCTCTCTCTCTGCTCCTCCCTGACTTGTGCTCTGTCTTTCAAAATAAACAAATAAAAAATTTAAATATGCAATCAATAACCTGAAGCATAAGCTTGCTTTCTACTCAACACATTTTTTTTTTAATTGTGGTAAACGAAAAACAACATATGATAAGATACATGCTCTTGGGCAAAATTTTGAGTGTACGCAGTACTGTCCAGTATATGTTGTTTTTTTTTTTTTAATGTTTTTATTTATCTTTTTGAGACAGAGTCAGAGCATGAGCGGGGGAGGGACAGAGAGCGAGGGAGACACAGAATCGAAGCAGGCTCCAGGCTCTGAGCTGTCAGCACAGAGCCCAACACCGGGTTTGAACTCATGAACCAATAAGATCATGACCTGAGCCGAAGTCGGACACTCAACTGACTGAGCCCCCCAGGCACCCTGAGAATACGCTCTTGATGTGCAGCAGGTCTCTAGAACTTTTTCATCTTATATGACTGAAACTATCTACCCACTGAACAGCAACCCCCATTTCTGCCTCCCTTCTACTATCTTTTTTTCATGTTTTATTTATTTATTTTGAGAGAGAGAGAGAGAGAGAGAATGAGAATGAGAATGAGAATCCCAAGCAGGCTCTGTGCTGTCAGTGCAGAGCCCGACTCAGGGCTCAATCTCATGAACCGTGGGATCATGACCTGAACTGAAATCAAGAGTAGGGCGCTTAACCAACTGAGCCACCCAGGCGCCCCTCTCTACTACTTTCTTGAAAAAAAAAAAAAAAAAATCAGTATTTCTACATAAAGTGATTACAAAAGAATTTTCTAACAGGGAATAATTAATAGAAATGGGACAGGAATTATTTCAATGAATTAAGTGGCTCAAGGAAAAGCATAAAAATGTTGGAGCTTCTCAGGCTTATTTAGAAAGAACAAGAAATAAAACTGATCCATAAATCAGTTGAGTTTATTTCTTAGTACTGTGACGGCCCAGGCTGTCCTTATAGAACAAGAAAAATTCTCAAGGGCTTGGGGTAGTTTTGGTTTTGGGGGGTTGGAGAGAGACTTGTTTCAGAGCCTTAAAAGACGATCTGAAATTGATCTATCCTTCACCTAAATTCAATGACACAGCATAGTTATACCAAACCTTCTGTAATATTTATAATAAATCTTATAGCCAGCTGACACACAGTCAAGGTTGAGAGGAGGGTTCAACCACAAGTCTCTAAAATCATCTGGCATTAAATATCTTGCCATATGAAGTAAATCCAGTGAATTCTTTAACTTTAAGTTACAAAAAAGCCCCGGGCTCCTGGCTAGCTCTTGGTATCAGGGTCGTGAGTTTGAGCCCCACAGTGGGCATAAAAAAAAAAAACAAAGAAAAGAAAATTAAAGGGGCACCTGAGTGGCTCAGTCGGTTAAGCATCCGATGTCAGCTCAGGTCATAATCTCACGGTTAGTGAGTTTGGGCCCCACATCAGGCTCTGTGCTATCAGCTCGGAGCCCACTTTGGATCCTCTGTCTCCCTCTCTCTCTCTCTCTGCCCCTCCCCCACTTGCTCTCTCTCAAAAATAAACATTAAAAAATATTTTTTTAATTAAGAAAAAAAATTAAGACTATGAAATAAAGCATATATCAATTTACCCAAAAAAAGCCCAAAAGCCAGGAGTAGGAAGAAAGGGTCAAATGAAAATGCTCTTGTCTAAGTTACAGAGCAACAAGATACTTGTGCAGAATGTTCTGAGCTCAAATGTCAGGATTACAAACACCTTGACTCCTGCCCACATCTCATCACAAAATCTTACCGGTTCTGCTTCTCTTTGTGCTGACCATTAGCCCCCACTGTCCTGTCCAAACCGTCATCAGCTCTCACCTACACTGGTCCCCCCTGAAACTGCTTGAGCCCAGAGCCCACAGCCCACACCCACTCCTCACTCTCAAGCCAGGGCCCTATTTTCAAAACGAGGACCTTTTTATGTCACTCCCCTGCTTCAAAATCCTCGGTGACGTCCCATTCCCCTCGGGATGAAGTCTAAAATCTTTAATATGCCCTGCAAGCCCCAAGCTCTCAAAATCAGATCTCTGCTTACGTTCCCAATCCCACCCATGACACCCCCGGCCCCCACCCAACTCCCTCTACTCCAACCACACAGCTTTCTTTCCATTTCAGGAACATGACCACTCATAGCCCCAATGTCCAGCACAGAGCCCGGCATGCGGCACAGCCTATTTTAATGGATGCAGGAATGAATGAACGAAGGTGAGAAGGCCTCTTGATTGCACCAAGGAGCTTGAGGAAGATGTGTGAAAAGCACAAGTCCAGGAAAATGAATAAAAAAGACAGGACAAATGTAGACAAGGGCGTCATGGTAACTCAAACTTTCCATCTGGTGAAACTGGAGTTTTATTGAGGCAACAGCCACGTCTATCTTGTTCTGTTATATCCTCAGCATCTAATCAGTGTCTGGAACACAAAAGGCACCCAAATATTTCTTAAAGGAGTAATACCCAACGAAACATTTAATGAAAGAGAAGGCGCCGGATGCTAACTGCCAGCACCGGCCAGCTTCAGTTTTGCTGGCGACAACCAAAATCTAGCACTGCTGCATTTCTATCCTGGCCCATTGGTGATGGCAGAATTCTTTTTTTTTTTAATGCTTATTTATTTATTTTTTGAGAGAGAGAGCGTATGAGCAGGTGAGGGACAGAGACAGAAGGAGAGAGAGTCCCAAGCAGGATCCACGCCCCGCGCAGAGCCAGAGGTGGGGCTCAATCTCGTGACCGTGAGATGAAATCAAGAGTCGGACGCTTAACTGACTAAACCGCCCAGGCGCCCCTGATTACAGAACTCTTAAAGGTATCTTCTGTCCTGTAGTACGATGCACTCAGAGAACGCCACCCAGAGTCTCTACGGTGCAGTTAAAGGATGCTCGATGCGGGATGTGGAATTATTTCCTTCAAACAAGAGTTGCCCACATGGTAAATTTGATTCTCATGGGGGTACAGGCAAGCAGCTCTGAAACTATTTCGCATGTATACTAGGGGTGAGCAAATGAGCAAATAAATTGTAGATCATGGGAACCAGGTTTCCCCCAGTTAGAGAAGTTACAAATTAGGAAGGGGAAGGCTAGTCTGAGCCTTGGGGTACTGAATGAGAGCCAGAGACATCAACATGCACTGAGGTTTAGCTTATATATATATATATATATATATATATATATATATATATACACACACACACACACACACACACATAGATACAGTGACGATTATTGGTATTTATGCATATGTGCATTAGTATACAGACGTTATTTCCTAGCACTGTCCACTGAGAGGGCCCAGAAGCAGTAATACCCAGTAGCAACAAGCATACCCAACACCCAAACCTTCATTTTATTTTTGTTTTTATTAAAAATTTTATTTTTAAATAAATTCTCTTTTTTGTTTAACATTTATTATTTTTGAGAGACAGAGTGTGAGCAGGGGAGGGGCAGAGAGTGAGGGAGACACAGAATCCGAAGCAGGCTCCAGGCTCTGAGCTGTCAGCACAGAGCCCGATGTGGGGCTCAAACCCACGAACTGTGAGATCATGACCTGGGCTGAAGTCGGACGCCCAACCGACTGAGCCCAACTGACTGAGCCAAAATTTTATTTTCAAATAAGCTCTAACTCACAACCCTTGAGATCGAGAGTCGCATGCTCTACCGACTGAGCCAGCCAGGTGCCCCCCCCAAACCTTCAATTTTAAATACCTGTTTAAGTAATAAACAGAACTGGGGCTCCATAGAAAAATGGCCAATTCAAAGGCTAGGAGAGGGGAAACAGAAGATGAGCCCGGAGCATCTTGCAGGCCATAAAGTGAGCAAGTGCTCAAACACAAAAGGATAGGGACACGTGAAAGGGACACAGGAGCCAATCTGAAAACGTGCCTCACTCGCACCTTCCCCTGGACGACCACCTGTTTTTTGCTTCTCCTCCTCCTAATGCTGTCGCTACTTCCTGCTTCCTTCCCCAGCCCGCCGGTCCCTGACCTACTGTCTTTCTTCATTTACCCTTGTCAGCAAATTCCTTCATTCCCAAAGGTCCTTAACTCTTCAGAATTTTGAAAATGATGGCATTTAAAAGAATAATCAATGATCCCGAATGAGTTTCATCCTTCTGCTCAATTTAAAACTCAGATGGCTTTACTGTTTAAGTCTACCACTTAAGCTTTCTACTAGATGAAGGTACTTCTTACTTTACCACGAAATCAGGTAGTAAGTTCGAGCACAGAATCAAACAGTACAATGCACAAAACCACATGTTATAGGATCTCATTTTTAGGGGCGCCTAGGTGGCTCAGTCGGCTAGGTGGCCGACTTCAGCTCGGGTCGAGATCTCGCAGTTCATGAGTTTGAACCTGCTTAGGATTCTGTGTCTCCTCACTCTCTGCCCCTTCCCCGCTCATGCTCTGTATCTGTCTCAAAAATGAACATTAAAATTTTTTTAATGAATCATCTGGGGGCACCCACGTGGCTCAGTTGGTTAAGAGTTCAACTTTGGCTCAGGTCGCGATCTCACAGTTCGTAAGTTCAAGCCCCATATCGAGCTCACTGCTCTCAGTGCAGAGCCTTCTTTGGATCCTCTGGCCCCCTCTCTATCTGTCCCTCCCCCACTCTCACTCTCTAAAAAATAAATTCTAAAAAATTTATCAGCCTGACAGCTCGGAGCCCGGAACCTGCTTCAGAGTCTGTCTCCCTCTTTCTCTGCCCCTCCCCACCTTGCGCGCTCGCTCTCTCTCTCTCTCTCTCTCTCTCTCTCTCAAAAAACAATAAATATTTTTTTAAAAACTTTTAAAAAAATCTCTAAAAATGAATACTCTAAGACACCTAAAGTGGCTCAGTCAGTTAAGCGGCCGACTCTTGATTTCGGCTCAGGTCATGATCTCATTCGTGAGACTGAGCCCAGAGGCAGGCTCTGTGCTGACAGTGCGGAGCCTGGAGGCTGCTTAGGATTCTCTCTCTCCACTCTCCCTGCCCCTCCCCCACTTGCACGTGCACTGTCTCTCAAAATAAATACACATACAAAATTAAAAGTAAAAAAATAAGTAATAATGAATAATCTAAGTCAACACATTTTTTAGACTCTGAAGCCTCTTAGACCAAATAGCAGTTAACGTGCTGAGGACAGTGCTGGCACCTGTCAGTCCCAAAAAATACAGGCTGAATGAATGCATGCATGCAAGCACTCTTGGGGTGGGATCATCAGGGACATTCGGTTTCTAGAGTCTATAATACTTCAATTATTACGGAACATTTTTGTCTACTGCCTCCTGACCCCCCAAAAAAGGGCAGCAATAAAAGTATTTTTAAAGAGGCTCCTAAATCCAAATTGCAACTCGAGATTCAGGGTCAGAGAGACTGGATGTGGTAAGGAGAAGATCTGAAGTGCTATAGAGGCTGGGAGAGGAAGTGCCTGAAGTCTCCAGAACAAGGATAAATACCAAACCTTCTGAATGAAATAAAGAGAGCTCCTTCCCCAGCTTTTCCACACAAGATTACATTATATGCTTCAAGACATTCCTGACTATTCTCCAATTTGTACCAACTGTGCTACATTCTCTTTGTATTTAGTACGAGATTCTTCTCTGTGAGCAACTTTATGCTTTAACTATTCCTGGCCCAGATTAAGGATAACTGGAAGACAAAGAGAAAATAGCCTATAGTAACCATCTACATTTTTCATAACACCAAGTCAGATTTAACACACTAAAGGTCGAAACCAGTTACCTGTTGATTATTTGACCTTGCATTTCAATACCTACACTGTTTCTGAAGATGTTTTTTTGTACAGTGAAACAATCCAGTGTCTTCACGTGAACTGAGAACGTCCTAGGCTAACTAAGAGGTATCTTACTTGGCTAACCAGGCTCTGATAACGCGGCTACAAGTCTTTCGATTCGCTGGCAGGTGCCATTTTGCAAAGCCGAGCGCTCTGGAAGGCAATGAACAGGGTAAAGCAGGCCTGTCTGCAGCGGAGCAGTGGGGCTGGTGAGGGGAGGGGAGAAGCACAGATCCCCAAAAGAGCAGTCTCATTTCCCTCCTCTTAGCGGATTTCTAATTAACTCAGCTTTGTGTCTGTTATGAATAGCTTCGCATGGAGAGGCTCCAGTTCCACATTCTTCTTCATTCTGCATGGCTTATTAAAATTGAAACCTCACTGTTTCCAACTCAACCAAATTGATGGTTCAGAGTGAAGCATTTCGTTTAAAAGATGGGATCAGGGTAAAGACGGCCCGGATCAAAACTGGAACAGGCTGGAGACTTCGAGGCCTTCGGTTCCAAACCCGCCATGTGAAAATCCTGGGATTTGCCTAGGAAAGTCCTAACCTTTCCACGTGGCCGCTGCCCAGTCAGCCAGGCCAGGACGATGGCAGGGCGCCCATCCCCACGGTACCCTGTCCTGAGAAGTCAGAGTTGTGAAGTAGGGAATGGTTTGAGAGAGGCCCTTCCTGGCCGGGAACAAGGTTCCCATTCCCAAACAGTGACAGTTGACTCTCAGGGGCCCACCCCGCTCCAAAGGAGAGCATAGGAGAGCTGCCCAGAGGAAGAAGACGGAAATCTGCCCGCCAGGCCCTCTGGGTCGCATACCTGCTCTTCTTCAATCCTGCGCTGTAGTGTTTCAATGTAATGCTGAACGGCCATGTAGATGAAGCGGTACTGAGCTTCCGTCTGGACCATCCCTGACCTCTGAGACCGCACCATCTGAATGGTCTTGGGAACATCGATGTCGCAGTCGACACCTGCAAAGCAAACACCATGAAGCACCGGGACAAACTGCAGGGCCCGGATGAAGACGCACAACTTTTGGCAGACGCAGAGATAAAGCAAATGTTCCCACTGGACGTGTTCCGAGGGCTACACTGGCCTTCTGGGCGATACAAATGATCCCAGAAGATTAGCTGAGAAGGTGTTGGAGGTCAGGAACCCCCCACTTTCCAAACGGCACCACCCCCACAACATCCGCCAGGACGAGGGGCGTGGGCAAAGACCACCGCTGCATATTCAGCAAAAGACCACAGCACTAGGACCCACAGCTCCAAGGCTCCGTTTTATGTCGAGAGTCAAACAGAATCATGTTTGTTCCCTCGCAAACACACTGGAAGTCAAAGTCCTCAGCCTAGATTTTGTGAAAATGTTTTAACATTCGGATTCCCCCCTAGGCTATTTTCACCAGCATTTTCCTTCCATAAACTAAAACTAAAAACAGGAACTATAGCTTCTTGCCCTCCAGATGACCTACCTTTCTCTCTGATGATGTCAATAAGGATATCAATCACAATGAACGTCCCTGTCCGGCCAATTCCAGCACTGTGGGTAGAAGGACAAAGCAATGACAATGGAGTCATTCATGGGGGTTTCAGACTCAAAATCAAGCTAGTAATATTAACAGAAATGATGTCTGCTCTTGGGAGTATTTATAAGATTGTCTATTTGTATTTGAGAATAGATTAGCTAAGAGGGCTTGGGAATTAGTCCAACCTATACTTGGAGCCCGGCTTCTCCTGTACAACGTGCCTGAGGCAAGTCCCATACACTCTGGACCCTCAGTTTCCTCATCTGTGAAATGGGGATGATAGTATATGCCTTACAGGCTTGTAATGTGCATCAAACATTAGTAATGTATGGAAAACACACAGCACAGAGGCCGGCACACAGCAAGTGCTCAAAAAACAGTAGCTTTTTGTGTTTTAATTTTTTACTGTTTCCTTGTTTTTCAGAGAAAGAGAGAGAGACAGAGCGTGAGCAGGGAAGGGGGCAAAAAGAGAGACAGAGACACAGAATCTGAAGCAGGCTCCAGGCTCTGAGCTGTCAACAGACAGCCCGACGCTTGGCTCGAACTCACAAACCATGAGATCATGACCTGAGCCGAAGTTGGACGCTTAACCGACTGAGCCGCCCAGGCGCCCCAACAGCTTTTTAAAAAGGGAATTAAGTTTCACATGCAGCTACTTGTCCAACACATGGATGAGATCTGGGAAACTAAACTTGCCCCAGCAAAACCATGAAGCCCAGATGTGGGCACTAGAGGCTGTAAACTGTGGTGAGAGGCCATGGGCGTGGCCTTCGGAGGCCTGTGTGGGGAGTGGTCCAAAACCTTGAAAGTAAACAAGTATATTATCGGGAAAACATGCACCTTATTTCTGTGGCAGAAGAGAATACATTAAAGTGATGAATCCTAAGTCACTATATTAAAAAAGGAAACTGGGGGCACCTGGCTGGCTCAGTCGGTTGGGCATCCGATTCTTGATTTCGGCTCAGGTCATGATCTCATGGTTTGTGGGTTCGAGCCCCATGACATGGCTGTCAGCACAGAGCCTGCTTGGGATTCTCTCTCTCTCTCTCTCTCTCTCTCTCTCTCTCTCTCTCTCCCTCTCCCCTGTGCATACTCTCTCTCTCTCTCTCTCTCAAAATAAACATTAAAAAATATTTTTAATAAACAGAAATAAATAAAATGGAAAAACAAGCAAACATTACGAGACTACATAAGGGCTCCCTGAGGATAAGGATGATGCTCCCCCCTCTGCCCTGCTACCACCAATACCTGGCAGTCCCACAGGACCTAGGAGAAATTCACTCTCGGGGCAAAGTGTCCCTCCATGCAGTTTATGCATGCCTCGAACAGAGATTAAATTTTTCTCACAGGTAAAGAGCTGGGGGTGGGTAGGTAAAAACAAGCCCTGGGCATTAAGAGACAGGCCAGGCTGCAGCCTGGAGAGGTGGCAGGGGCCAGTCACCTGCAGTGAACTACCACAGGCCCCGCGTCCATAATGCTCTCTTGCTTATGGTGGACCTCCTCCAGGAAGTCCAGCACGCCCCCGGGGTCACTGGGCACTCCGTGGTCCGGCCAGGTCCGAAAGTGGTATTGCCACACGGTTCTCTCTGTATTCCCCTGGAGTAGAGCCAAGAAAAACCAGAAAAGAATTAAATAAATCAAGGGGTTGAGGAATCGCCCCGTCCTGATCTTTCCCAGAGCCGATGTGAGCCAACTGCTCCATTTAAAGGTCATCTTTGCAAGTTTCCCAGATCATTCCTCCTTTTGGATCTGGCTGAGCAGCCCTGGAGGCAAGTCTCTGCTTCTGACATAAACCAAAATGTCCAGTATAGCAACGCGTTCCTCAGGAAGCTACAACCTGCATCACCTCTCTGAATCCTCAGCGGCAGGCAATGCCTCCTTCCCTCCTCATCCACGCGTAGCTCAACTCCAGAGGCAACTGAGGCCCCTGGGTCCTGGGGCTCTCTTCCCAGCAGATGAGAAAACAGCTATCCCCTCAAGACACATTTGCCTCTTTCTCTTTTTATACCCAGCCCTCCTTCCCTCCCCCAAAACATCCACTTTTATTATAGTATCACGGTATTTTAAGTTTCTGTGTAGTGCAAAGTAGGTAAAAAGACAGGCTTTGCAATCAGAAGGCTGGGTTTTAGGCCCAAATCCCAGCATTCATTATCACTGTGGTCTCCAGACATCTCTAAGCATCAATTTCTTCACTTGCAAATGGGAATAATAAGCTCTCTCCCAATAACTACCGTGAGGATTGAACAAGACCGATAAACACACAGCCACTACTTGGCAGCAGCAAAAGACTCAGCCACTGATGCTCGTCTAAGGGGAGGGGCCGTTAATAAAGGTCAAGACTACAGACGACCGGCTGCCTGGGGGGCTCGGTTGGTTAAGCGTCCGACTCTTGATTTCAGCTCAGGTCATGATCTTACGATTCGGGAGCCCAAGCCCCACATCGGGCTCTGCACCAGAGCCTGCTTGAGATTCTCGCTCTTCCTCTCCCCCTCTCTCAAAACAAATAAACATTAAAAAAAAAAAAAAAAAAAAAGAGTACAGAAGACCAAAAGTACCGCGTTCCGGATCTACCCAGATGAGGCCATTGTAGCAGCTCTGTTCACTGCTGCATGTTCGCACTACAGATCTGAAGGCAACCCAAGCTACTGACATTTTAAAGGAGATTTTGAAAAGAGAGAGTAACTAAGCCAGGGTCCACCACCAGTGACTTTCAAGACATCCAAGGAATAGGAACCAGAACTAAGAGCTTTTCTTGAAGTACGTGCATTTAATTTACCGATGCCATGATAAAAATTTTTCTTAATGTTACCAGTTGCTAAGGCTCAGGGGCCACATGGGTCACAGAACAGTCAGGGAATGAGACCCAGCTGCCCTGCACATCCATGCTTCTCCTCCTTGGTAACCTCTGTCCCAAGAGATCTCCGCCAGGCAGTTAGGAGTTTAAATGAGATCGTGTCATAGCACTTTAAAGAAAAAATGTAACGTGTTATATAAAAAGCAGGTAACACATGACCAGCAATTCTGGAGAAATAGTCTGTCCCGTGTCAGCACCTGAATCCACGGGTATAAAATACAAATCCAAATGCCAAACTTTCCTGTACCTGTTGTTCAAAAATCTCTGTTAACAAGAATATGGATGGTTTATTACTAAAACTGAAGAAAAATCCACCTGCTACTCAGAAACGCCTGATAACAGAAAGATGGGCGGTTAGCTCTAAAACTGAACACACCTACGTGGAATCTCTGGCTAGCGTCCCCTAAATCTCTTTCATTTCTGTTGCTTCTGCTGTGCTTTTCCAGCTTCTCTCTCCATCTCTGCAGCGGAGTAAACCTCCCCCCACCCCACCAGCAGCAGAACCACACCCCCACTGACATCAGAAGTTCCAGCAACTGGCCGGGCTTCCAGTTCGCTTTGGTCCCCTGACCACCTCGTGGAACTCCTCGTCTGCTCTCCACCCGCCTCCCCCTGCCCCCTCGTTGGGCTTGGGCGCCACATACTATGCTGACAATCCCCTCCACTGCATCCCTCCCCTCCCTCCACCCTCACTCCATCCACTCCATCCCCGGGGAAAGCCCCAAGCCTGGGCAAAACCAACCACCCACCTTCTCCGTTTTGTACCGAAGGAACAGGGATTGGTGTCACTAAGTGCTCACGTTCGCCACCTCAACAGGGCGCTCAGCACTGCCCGAAATCGTGCTGGATTCCCCTCATCTCTGCTATTACTACATTACCAGTCAATACTTTTTCCACCTTCCCACATAGCTCGTCTCTGATTCCCAGCTGATGGCCTGGCCTCATAGAGAACACAGAGAAAATCCATTTCAGCCCCTCTACCCGCATCTGTGGCCACCTTCTCCTCTTCCCGTCCTGCTGTCACAGAAGGACGAACCCTCCACCCACCACGATGCTCTGGGTCCCACCTCTCTCCTCGCCCAACCTCCGTTCCTGCCTCCCTGCCATCTTCGCTTTGACGTCTCAAAGGCATCTCACAATTTGTGTGTCCAGAAGGCTGCTGACCCTCCCTCCCCCCTCAAATCCACGGCCACCAACCCCACGCTCTCGCTAGAAAACTGGCGGTCATCCTTAGCGCCGGCCTCGACCCTTGTCCACGCTGTCGCCAAACCCCTTCTACTCAGTTACCTCCAGGAGGTCCCCTGCTGTCCACCGTGCCACCTTTCACCTGGACGATTCAAGCCCTGCCATCCTGCACACCTTCTGCCAGCGTTTCTGGCCTCGTCACAGCACCACCGCCCGCTGCGTTTGGTTCTTCCTCCTCCTCCTCCTCCTCCAACTGCCCAACTGTGCCCCACGTCCCGCAGGCGCCACCTCAAGGCATCCGTCATGTCCGTCAGTCCTCTCCCACGTTTGTCCTGGCATATTACATGCTATTCATTTCCAAAGGCGGGAATAAGAAGCAAAACAAGAAAGACCAACTGCCAGAGTCCCTGGGATCTGACCTAGAGGGGAGGCCGTCAGACCCGGACCACCGCAGCGGCCTCCTAACAGGCGTGCTGGCCACTCGGGCCACCCGGCCTGGCCTCCCCACCCGAGGCTGTCAGACACCTTCCTGGCACGCGGCTCTGTGTGTGCGTTCGCTTGGCGCGATCACCGTCATGGGCTCCGGGCTAACCACCGCATGGAGTTCGCACTTCTTAACATGAGGGTTAAGACTTCCCAACTTGGTCCCGGCCTCTCTCCAGTCTATCCCCTCCATCCCTCACTTGCCTTCACTCCCCATGAATCCCGTTCCCCTTCCATCTGCACTGCAGTGCCAGGGCTCACGGGGACACCTCCCTCTGGGAGCCCTCTCTCCATCGTCTTTTCTGGTGGAAACCTCACTCAGAAAAGCCCCGCCTCTTCTGAGACAGCCTCCCTGACGCCCCGGCTGGAAGGACGCTCAGCCTCTGCAATTCCACGCACTTCGGATTTGTTACAGCCCGCGTCCGCTCTGCAGCGCGGCTATCTGTTCCTGTGGCTTCTCACGGCTACGCGATTTTAATTCCTTGAGGACAAAGGCTTCATTCGCCTCTGTGTCCCCAAAAGGCCTTGAGAAAGTAAGTCCCCTCTCATCATGAAATGAAAATGAATCCAAATCCAACACCGTTTTGTAAAGTTAGTCACTTCAGCAACAAACTTAAACCACGTGCGTGCGGTTAAGATCTGATGCCCTGGAATCTGATCACTGAACAGGCCTCAGGGGCTTTACACTTGCTGCTCCCACACCTGGAATACTCCTCTCCAGACGCTCTAGGTGCCTGGCTCCCCCACCTTCAGCTCAAGTGACACAGCCTCAGAGAGGTTACTCTGATACAGCAATCTCCCTGATTACTCCATCTCTGGTACCCAGTCACTTCTACCGAAATGTCCTGGAGCCCTTGTAGACTGAGCACAATCGGAAAGCTTAGTTGGTTGTTTATTTTTTAACCTTCCGTCTCCTTAGGCCCTGAGGGCAGGAACTGCAGCCGTCTTGTTGCCACTGTACCAGTATGCATCTGGTACACAGAAAGCACCCGACCAGTGAGCGAACGAGAGCATGGATACATGCAAACGTGGGTAACCCCATGACCCTGGATTGGTGCACACCATAACCAGCTACCAAAGTCTCTAAAATACGACAATATACTTACTTGTCCAACCTTCGAAAGTTTAAGTTCTCTTAACGTATAGTCATGAGCGGCGCTTTCTTTGACGTTCCTAACACGCATGACCCCATATTCTTTTAGAGCACACTCGTCAGGCCAGTATTTGACACATTTACTCTGGAAGGGATCAGAAAAAAGAGTTAATCTCTGTGAACTCTGAAGTGAAAAGCCCAAACCAGCGGAAAATAAAATGTTCGAGTCCTGCTTAATAACCAAGCTAAAGAAAATGCCCTGTCTGGCATCTGTTAGAGTTTCAAAGAAACGGAAAAACAAGTTCGAATAAGAAAAAGCAGGTGCTTGGAAAGCCGGGGAGAAAGGGGGAAGAGAAGTCAGCCTTGGCAGAGTCGTCTGATCTAAGATGCATGTGAAAAGAGGGTCAAGGATTGTTTATTTACCTCTAAGGAACCAAAGACGCAGAGTGAGGGCCTAGCCAGTTTGAGGGTTCTGCCTAGCCACCGCTAAATTCTGGATTCCAGGGATCTGCCTGTCACTCCACAGGGGAGCCAAGCAATCACTCTAGAAATGGATGGGCTGCCCAAAGAGCCACACTGTCTGATTCGCTTCCGTACCCACGTAGGAGGACTCCGTGCCTTATCTAACCCAAGTGTGAACAGCTCCAGCACCGAAAGGCAGCGATGCGGTTTTGAACCAGCTGCTTTTTCTATATCCAGATCCATCTGATACCTACTACACACGTCACCTTCGCTTAACTGGGTGCCTGGGAACGCCAAGCCCGTAATAGCTGCTGGCTTCAGAGCAGACAAACCGAAAAACATGGCACCAAGTAAATCATTCTTGTTGCCAAAGAGGAAGATATGTAGCTCAATGAGAGGTCCTGGGCAGAGGATGTTTTTGCGTTTTGGTTTTTTCTGGGAGTGGACTTTCCACAACCACCAAGATACCTATTGAAAAACCAAGAGACATCAGCCAGAGAAATTTAGCTTTCATGCTAGGAAGACAAAGAAATTCGGTTATAAAACTATGAATAAGAGAGCAGCTGCAGGCATCCCCAAAGTCAATGATTAATTGAAAAGGGAGGGCAGGGGGAACATGGCAGAAGGAAGTTGACCAGAAGTATTAACAGACGGTGCAACTTTTTTTGCCTGGCAATGGCTTACATGGTCTTTTATTATTATTCCGAATTCAGCTTTCTCTTCAATATTCTGTAGATCCAAATACCTCTTTGACAGACTTGATACAATTTGTATTATCCTCAAATAAGCACTTTTAATATTAATGGTACTCAGTGCTGTTGCTGGCCAATCAATTCTGTGACTGTTGGCTGCTCAAGAGACTCAACAGAGAACAAAAAATTAAATCATAACTCTGAAAACATTTCAGCTGAC
Source organism: Herpailurus yagouaroundi (assembly GCF_014898765.1). Lineage (NCBI taxonomy): Eukaryota > Metazoa > Chordata > Mammalia > Carnivora > Felidae > Herpailurus > Herpailurus yagouaroundi. The sequence goes on from NW_024412422.1 coordinate 10,464,646, forward strand.
TTTGAATTATCAGCAGACTATTGCGGCCCTCCTCCTAGTTTTCCAAACTCTGACACAGACTTTGGCAGACAAATTCTACAATGTGAGAGCTAATGCTTCAGTTTTTAAACTAAAGCCCAGGAATCAAAAGGAATTCAGAATCTGGGTTTTCTCCTGTGCAATGGTGGAAGGGTGGGAGGGACCTGAGAGAGCAGGTTGTGAGAACCACCTGTGGAGAGAATATGTCCATCATCCTCTCCATCTGGGACTAAAAAGCATATTCGGGAAGCAGGTGCAGACGTGGGGGCGGAGGTGAGGAGAGGGGCAGAGTGATTTAGCCCAGTGTCTGTCTATTCTAGGAGTTTTCGGCAGCTCTTCTTGAAAGGGACGTAAACTAATTCCTCTGAAGTGACACAAGAACCCTTTCTTCATGCCCCCTGGTCCCCTGAGAAGAGGTAGCCTCCTATGAAGCGGACTAAAGGCAGGACAGAGGGCTCAGTTTTCCATTCTATACGTAGGGCAGGTAACAGTCACCTGAAGCAGAAACTAGGAAGACGTTTTACCCTGTCCATTAATTCAAGAACATCTCATGTTATGGCACATAGCTGCTGGAGGAAGCCTTTGTTTCACAGGGACCAGATCTAGCCTCAAAGGTTTTCAGAAGTGCTGAAACTAGTTAGCACAATGATGAAAATCTTACAAAATCACACTGCCCTTCAAAACTGATAGGAAAATTACATTAGAGCACTAAGATCCAAATCACCCATCTGTCTTAGGTTTAACTTGCAGATGACTGCTATATTCCATGAAAATTTTATGCAAACCATTTAAAGTGTAACTACAAAAGAACTTTGACTAGAACACAAAAACACAGAACTTTTCCAACTTAAAAACCCACATGGATGGGCTCACTTTGGGATAACGCACAGAGCGGTTACTCAGTGAGATCTGTCTGCTTCTCTGTAGGTGTGGGATGTTACAATTTTTAAAAACCGGAAAGGTCACAAAAAGTGTAGGGAGAGGAGTACTTGGCATAGACAGCTGGGGAGGGGGGGTGTACACGGGGACAAACACTCTGGGGGCAGTTTGGCAGAAGTTATTAGAATTTACAACATGCATACCCTATGACCTAACATTTCTTTTTCTTGACATCTACCCTAGAGAAACATCTGCCACACGCACACATACACAAGCAAGAATAACATTATTCACTTCAGCACTGCTTGTTAAGAGCAAAAACTGAAACACTTAAATGCTCAACACATAATGGTGAAATAAATTACGGTATATCCTTACCATGGAAAATCATGCAATTACCAAAAAGAAAGAGGCCAATATGTACTAACAGTAGATATTCAACCATTCACTTCGGTGGGGCCCAAAATGCACAACAAAATTCATGTATGAAAATACTTTTACATACGGTATTTTTCAGAAATTAGCACTACAGACTTCATTAGGCACCTACAGGTACATAAATACACGCATATACGTAAATGTTGGTATGTTATGTTTACAGTAATGCCTCCCATACACGTATGTATGTAAATGCCAAGAAGACAGCATGGAAGAATACACATTGCACCAGTCACAGGGATTTCAAATGGGTGGCCAAGGGATGGTGACAAAGGCAACTTTAATCATAACGATAATGTGTTTGGATATTTACATAAATATATGCTTGAATAATTCTAAATAATTTACAAAATTTTTTAATGTTTATTTATTTTGAGAGAGAGACAGACAGACAGAGTGTGAGTGGAGGAGGGACAGAGAGAGGAAGACACAGAATCCGAAGCAGGCTCTAGGCTCTGAGCTGTCAGCACAGAGGCCAACGCAGGGCTCGAACTCACAAACCACGAGACCATGACCTGAGCTACAAAGTTGGACACTTAACCAAATGAGTCACCCAGGCACCCCTTCAAATAATTTTTAGATGTCTACAAGTCATGATAAGTATGATTTACATGACCAGTGAAATCACTACTTGTTAGTACTCCAATCCTTTGAAGGTACTAGATGGGGCTTTTCACATTCCCTTCTGGACTCCTGCTCCTGGATACAATACAGTAACAGGGATTGGATTTACCCTTCCACCTCAGACAACTAAAAAACAGGAAAAATGAAAAGACATATATAATAGAATTAGTAAGAAGGACATTAAAACAGTTATTACAAATATACTCCATATGTCCAAAAGGTGTAAGTTAAAAAGAGAGACATAGACGGCATTAAAAACGAAAACAGGGGCACCTAGGTGGCTCAGTCAGTTAAGCGTCCGACTTTGGCTTAGGTCATGATCTCACAGCTCATCAGTTCAAGCCCCACGTCGGGCTCTGTGGGCCCATCCACAGAGCTGGACGGGTCACGTCCAGCTCAGAGCCTGGAACCTGCTTCAGATCCTGTGTCTCCCTCTCTCTCTCTGCCCCTTCCTTGCTCGCACTGTCTCTCTCTCTTTCTCAAAACAAACATTAAATCAAAAACAATCTTGAAACGAAAACAAAAACAAATGGGTGGTGGGCACTAAGGAGAGTACTTGTTAGGACGAGAGCACTGGGTGTTATACGTAAGTGATGAATCATTAAATCCTACTCCTGCAATCATTATTAAACTATATGTTAACTAACTTGGATTCAAATGAAATTTAAAAATTAAAATAATAATGATAATAAGAGATTTTTACATATAAAAAGAACCCAAAACAATAAAACTTACAGAGATGAAAAAGATAATATCTGATGAAAGATGAAAAGAGAACACACCGAATAGTCCTAACAGCAGATGATACACCACAGAAGGAAAAAAAATCAACCTGAGGGCATACAGCAAAACAAACCGTCCAAAATGAAACCGGGTTGGGGGGAGGGGGCAGGTTTCTTGAAACACCATCTGCCAGAAGTCATTCACCGTGTTTTGCAGGGGGTAGACAGCCAAGCAAAATGAGCAAAGTCTCCATGGGCCGCAGGATAACGTCAAGCAACCTAATATACGTGTAACTGGTGTCCCATGTTTGAAGAAATAATACACATTTCCAAATTTGAAGAAATCTATAAAGCCCATAGATCCAAGAAGCTCCATGAACCCCAAGCAGAAGGAACATAAAGAAAACTACACCAGGGGCGCCTGGGTGGCGCAGTCGGTTGAGCGTCCGACTTCAGCCAGGTCACGATCTCGCGGTCCGTGAGTTCGAGCCCCGCGTCAGGCTCTGGGCTGATGGCTCGGAGCCTGGAGCCTGTTTCCGATTCTGTGTCTCCCTCTCTCTCTCTGCCCCTCCCCCGTTCATGCTCTGTCTCTCCCTGTCCCAAAAATAAATAAATGTTGAAAAAAAAAAAAGAAAACTACACCAAAGCCTGTTGTAATCACATTTCTTCTACTCTCTTTCCTCCAGAGGGTCAGAGTAAGCCTAATTTGTTTATTCAATTGTTAACATGGTCAACCTGACATGTCTGATACTTCACAGTTCATCAGAAGAGCGTGGAGTGTACCTTTCCTCTCTCCACTTCTTTCGTCGTCATGACAATCACTCGCGAGTTTTCTTGAAACACCATCCGCCAGAAGTCATTCACCGTGTTTTGCAGGCAGCCTTGTGTGGCAATGTAACTCTTTTTGGGCTTTGAATTGTTGCATTTGGTTTCAAACTCAGGCTAGAAATTTAGGAAGAAATTCCTTTAATCATTGGAAAGTTGCTTTCAGGTCACAAGAAATACAAAACACAAAAGATGGCTAGCAATGCCTGGTCAGAAAACATGGCAGAAAGCAAAGATTACCATGATAATATTTGCATTGATGTAATCTGAAACAGGCTCATTGGGATCACCATCATGGAGGACAACTCTGGTATGATCGACTGGAAGAAAAAGAGACCACAGTCAAAAAGTACTCATTCCTCTTCAGGACATGTCATTTCAAAATAGTTAATCCTCAACCTCGTCCAAGTTTTATTCACTTAATGATAAAAGCACATAAAAAATTAAATCCTAAATGAGCACAACAATGATCCAAACACCACATGATGCCTCATAATGCGGTCTTTAAGAAGAACAAAGTAGCAACAGCAATTCCTTGGTCTTGATTATGTGCTGTGGATATACAGGATATTACCACTGGGAAAAGCTAAAGGGTACGTGGGAGCCCTCCGTATATTTTTATAACTTCTTGTGTCTAAAAATATTTCAAAACAAAAAGTTTTTTTTTAAAACCAAAGCAAGAGTAAGTATAGATAAATGACATGATGTCTGAGATTTGCTTAACATAATATGGGGGGAGAGGAGGAGCGGAGCAGAGTATAAATAAAACAGGACTAGGTATGAGTTGACAACGCTGGGAGCTGGGCAGCGGGTATGTGTGGTTCTTTATACTGTTCTGTCTACTTCTGAATAGGTTTGAAACTTTCCATAATAAAATTGGTGGCTTTTTTTTTTTTTAATGAAGCACACTGAACTACAACATCTAGCAGATAAGATTTTGATAGTGTCAGCTGACCAAATTCTGTACAAAAGTACATTATTGGGGGGTACCTGGGTGGCTCGGTCGGTTAATCGTCTGACTTCGGCTCAGGTCATGATCTCACGGTTCGTGGGTTCGAGCCCCGCTTCGGGCTCTGTGCTGACAGCTCAGAGCCCGGAGCCTGCTTGGGATTCTGTGTCTCCCTCTCTCTCTGCCCCTCCCCTGCTTGTACTCTGTCTCTCTCTCTCAAAAATAAAATAAAAAAATAAATAAAAATAAAAAAGTACCTTAGTGGTATAGAAATCTGAGCACTCTACCTAAGCAACTTATAATGGGAATTAGTGATATAGTTGTATGTCTTACACTCCCCATCTCTAAAGAAATAAGACGTTAATCAAGAGGAAGCATCTGACTGGGACCTTTAAGAGAGGAAAAGGCAACGATACTCTCTTCACATAACTGCAGATGATTGTTCCTGTTGCCTTTTCCTACATCCCTGCATCTCACTAATGAGTTCCATTAGGCCTCCTGAGCAGAAAGGAAAACTTAAGACATAAACAGGATGAGGCTGCCCCAAGGTCATCAGGACCATGCTGTGGCTCAGACTGATTCTCTGCAAATTCCTATTGCCTTTTCTCACTATTATGAATGGCTGCATTTTCTCCCATCCTCATCTACACACATTTCAAATAACCGTTTGGATGTGATGGACATATGTATCATGTATGCGTCCATATGTACACAGAGAGAGCAAGACTATCTCTCTCTCTCTCTCTCTCTCTCTCTCTCTCTCTCACACACACACACACACACATACACACACACACACGACAGATTTACGATACCTGACATAATGGCTTGGACCCAATGAGACATGAGAGCAATGCTCACCAAACTGGCTCATGCATCCCAATAAACTTTGTGAAGTTTCTGAACACCGAAATATATACACATGTATATACAAACATGCCCTATTTTTAAGTTTGGTAAATACATTATGCATGCACTGCCATCAATCTGTATGTCAGATTTAAATTTTTCTTTCTTTCTTTTTTTAGACACAGGGTATAAATCAAGAGAAGTTCTAAATGTTCCTTCCCTTCACCCCAGCGGGCCGCCTTGCACAGCCCGCTCTGGCGATCCCTCCAAGAGCGTGGCGCTCAGAGCAGAGACTGTGAGGGCTCCTGTGCCAGTTCTCCCGTTGGGGTCTTGCTAAAATGGTCTAGAAAACCGGGAGAATAAGAACACCCACTTTGTGCACATGTGGTGTAATTAAGTGACACAGGTGCAGAGTCCGGTACAGAGCAGCCCTCAGGACACGCGCGCTACAACAGCTGTTTAGTGCCATCTCTAGGGTCCTCGCCACAAGCCTCCATCCTTCCTCTCGTTCCCTGTGGCTCAACTTTGGCTCTACCAGGCAGCATCTAGGTAATTAAGGGCTTTACGAATCCCTTAGGGGCCTCTTCGGAGCAAAGCAGAATGTACCTGTATCTCCTGTAACTCGAGCTCAGAGGATCAGGGAGCAGAGCAGTTCGGGTCCTTGGGAGGAGGCTGCCTGTTCCCCAGAAGAGGGAACGGAGGCCCAGACAGAGGCGTGTCTTCCCAAGACGCACGGGCCGAGCAGCGCAGTGCAAGGACACAAGTCTGGGACCTCTGAGGGTCATGGTGTGGCCTGCCCCTGGGAGATGGCAAGCCCTGAGATACTCACTTTTTTTTTTTAATTAAACATTAAAAAAAAATTTTTTTTTAACGTTTATTCATTTTTGAGAGATGGAGAGAGACAGACCGTGAGTGGTGGAGGGGCAGAGAGAGAGGGAGACACAGGATCCGAAGCAGGCTCCAGGCTCTGAGCTGTCGGCACGGAGCCCGACGTGGGGCTCGAACCCATGAACCCTGAGATCATGACCTGAGCTGAAGTCAGATGCTTAACTGAGCCACCCAAGTGCTCCAATTTAATTTTTTTAAATGTTTATTTTTGAGAGAGAGACAGACCACAAGTGGCGGAGGGGCAGACAGAGAGGGAGACACAGAATCCCAAGCAGGCTCCGGGGTCTGAATTGTCAGCACAGAGCCCAATGCAGGGCTTGAACTCACAATCCATGAGATCATGACCTGAGCTGAAGTCGGACAACTTAACCGACTGAGCCACCCAGGCTCCCCTGAGATTCTCATTCTTAGGCAGACAAAATTAATTAACAAAAGGAAATGACACATTCAAGACCGCCTGGTGGCCATTTTACCCAGCACGAGCATCACAGGAACTCAGTGAATGACACCATCCTTTCCCACCGCATTTGATGATTTTGGAAACTGCTCACAATCGAAAAAGCCTAAGGCCTCGGCTCTGCTAAGAAGACACGGAGCCCCTGGGAAAAGTTACAGGGACGCTGAGGAATCCAACTCTCCAAGAGTGACTATTACAGGACAGAATATTAAATACTTACAGGGTAGGATGTTTTTATATCTATTTTTGTTCTTATTTTCTTGTCTCTGACCCTCTTTTCTGCTGTAGAGAAGTTTGCACTCCTGTTGCTGTAGTGTCTGGAGAGGAAAAAAAGTAAATATTATTGCATGTCGAAAGCTTTAAAAAAAAAAAAAAATCCTGGCTCAGCATTTCTGCTTTAGGAACGTTATCCTTGGAAATGTTCAGAGTTGCATACAACAGCTACAGATATGCTCATCTTAACGCCATGTCAACAATGTCAAGAACAATTTCCAAGAAGAAAGGACGGCCTGGACAGCACTACCATTAATTCACACAAACGGGTGCTCTGCGACCATTAAAAAAAAACGTTCTTGGGGCGCCTGGGTGGCTCAGTCGGTTAAGGGTCCGACTTCAGCTCAGGTCATGATCTCACGGTTCATGGGTTCGAGCCCCGTGTCGGCCTCTGTGGTTCGAGCCCCGTGTTGGCCTCTGTGCTGACAGCTCAGAGCCTGGAGCCTGCTTCAGATTCTGTGTCTCCCTCTCTCTCTGCCCCTCCCCTGCTCGTGCTCGGTCTCTTTCAGTCTCTCAAAAATAAATAAATGTTAAAAAAAAATTTTTTTTTAAATGTTCTTGGAGAATTTTTAATGCCTTGAAAAGATGATCAGAGTAAACATTAAGTGAAAAGAAGGTCAAACTTCCAAAACAGTGTATTACATAAGCCATATGTCTGCATTAGCCTATGTATATGAGAAATGGCAAAAGAATATATACCAAAAAAGGAATGGGAGTGTTTTTTTTTTCAGGGTACTAGAATTATGAAGCCTTTTCTTCATTTTTTTAAACTTTGTTTGTTTGTTTGTTTGTTTGTTTTTGCCTTAAGTTTTTAGTGGATAAATATTTATTAGGACAGAAACCTTTTAAATTTTTAACTTTTTAAAAAATATTTATTTTTGAGAGAGAGAGAGAGAGAGACTGAGCACAAGTGGTGGAGGAGCAGAGCGAGAGGGAGACACAGAATCCAAAGCAGGCTCTAGGCTCTGAGCTGTTAGCATAGAGCCCAATGCGGGGTTCGAACTCATGAGCTGTGAGATCATAACTTAAGCCAAAGTCAGATGCTCAACCAACTGAGCCACTCAGGCATGCCAGGAAAGAAACCTTTTCTTATTTTTTTAATGTTTATTTATTTTTGAGAGACAGAGAGAGAGGACATAGGTCGGGGAGAGGCAGAGAGAGAGGGAGACAAAATGTGAAGCAGGCTCCAGGCTCTGAGCTGTCAGTACAGAGCCCGACACAGGGCTTGAACTCATGAGCTGTGAGATCATGACCCAAGCCTAGGTCAGACACTTAACCGACTGAGTCACCCGGGCACCCCTAAGAAACCTTTTAAAATAACAATTATTAGGAACGAAAGTTGGGGCGCCTGGCTGGCTCAATCACAAGAACGTGTGACTCTTGATCTTGGGTTGTGGGTTCGAGCTTCACATTCGATGTAGAGATTACTGAAAAACATAAATAAACTTAAACAAAAAAGACTGAGAGCCAATGAGCATTGGTGTAGAGCATATAAATAATGGCTGTGATCATGCTCTTGACTTTATGATCTGCTGCCTACTTTTACCATCGTTTAATTCAGAGCAAGCCACATACTACCTCTCAAATTCGGATACAGTAGAAGTGGTACCGGGTACCACTGGATCACGGGCATGCAAGCTTTGCTCCTCCTATCCCAGAAACCCTATGCCCTAGGCAGGCAGCGTGAGTCTGCTTGTGTCTACACAAACACCCACTCCCTACGTTTTCCCCAGCCAGGGAGTAAGGAAGGGAATGTCAGGCTCTTAGAGCAAGTGGTCAGGAGGGACTCCCCTTCAGGGAAAGGAGGTGGGGAACGCGATCTGAGAGAGCCACAGAGGGGCTAGCCCCGGCAGAAGAGGGGTTGTGGGGAAGCGAGAAGGACCAGCTGCAGAAATAGACATGAAGGTGCACAAGCCAGGCAGAAGCATGTTCAAGGGGTTAAGGTTTTATTTTCAAAATTACAAGAAGTACCTCTTTGAAGGACCATTAGTTTCTAAAAAGTCTAATGTGTAAGCGGAATTCACGAATGGGCAAATCAAGAGGCACCTGGTGGGCTGAGCATCTGACTTCGGCTCAGGTCACGATCTTGCGGTTCATGAGTTCGAGCCTCACGTTGGGCTCTGTGCTGACAGCTCAGAGCCCGGAGCCTGCTTCAGATTCCGTGTCTCCCTCTGTCTCTTTGCCCCTCTCCCCCTCGCGCGCTCTCTCTCTCTCTCTCTCTCTCTCAAAAATAAATAAACATTTAAAAAAATGGCAAATCAAGAAAGTGGAAGGGACACTGAATAAAGAGAAGAAAATATATGTGTGCTATACATGTATATATAAATTCCAAAATGGTTAGCCCATCGAGGTTTCTATAAGGAGCAACAGTCAATATTGCATAGCACAGTGGCCCGCTAGATTTCCATTTCATTTATCTGAATTTCACAGACAGGTATCAAAGTCGAGACTTTAAATTGCTATTTGGCTCTCAGTTTGAAAATGCAATAATTGGGCTTGACACACAGCTCATAACAAAAGTCGGTCCCCGGCTGAAACCCAGGAGGACTAAACTACAATGTACACAGACCTCGGATGATGAGACAGTCATTCCAATTCTTAAAAGGAGCTCGGATTAAGTAATTAAGGCCATTTGCCTTCTGCGAGCTGGCATTTCCTCTGAACTGTGAGCCAGTCTTACTGAGCAACACTGCTGTGTTAGGAGAAGAAGGTTCAGTCTTGATTTTCAGACATTAAGGTGAGGTTCAAAAAGAAGCCCAAACTCTACAAGCTGACTCAAGCACTTAAAAGCCAAACAAGTGAAGAGAAACAACATCAACAAAAGCTACAAGGTGGGGGTGGCTAGGAAATAATAAGCTGCTTGATTCAAAACAAACCTGACAGCGACGCGTTCAAGTGCTCACTTACGAAACATACCTCGCGTGATGCTTTGCTGGCGGAGGCACAGGCCTGAGCTGTCTCTATAAAAGGCAAATTTCACCCAGACCCTCCCTTGCTCAGGCTCCAGTGTCTACCCCGGCCTGCAACCAAGTTCCAGCTTTTCAGAACTCACGCTCCTCCTCTTCTCTGCCTCTAACCTCAGCCAGTCTGTCTATGCCTCAGCTTCCTCGAGTGTAAGGTGGGGAAAATCCTAACTACCTACCCCACAGGGTCAGTGTAAGAGTTAAGGGAGATTACTACAAAAGGTGCAAAAACACGGCACATTGGTTGGACCATCTATTCAGGTCAGCCAGGGGCTCCCCCAACCCTGTATCAAGTTACCAATCGCCTCTTTCATGCGGATTTGGGGTCTGAACAGCACACAGGCTGAGACAGGCCTCTGGGCCCCAGGGTCTTCCAGAACGGACAAGCTCCAGAGCGCCTGCGTCCCAGGCACAGTCGGTGCTAACTGGCAGCGGCTGGCAGTTGTCACAAATTAGTAATGACCAACTGTGTGTCTCTCCCCCCAGCTCCTTCCTTAGTGCCCATTGGCCCATTCTCATCTGTGCCTGGGGCCCAAGTTGTCTGAACACATTTCGTTTTCCACAGTGGAAGGCTGCCCTCCATCCAGAGTGAGGCTGAAAATAAAAAGGGCGGCGACTTTCCCTGCTCTGCCTGCAGAGGCTCCCCAACTGCACCCGAGACAATCAGCTGCCACCTGCTATGGGGTGCTTCCTCCCCAGCGCCAGGCTGATGACCGGAAGAAGCAGAAGACTATCCAGCGAGCCGGCCCCTGCCCGTCACAACCCTTCCATGGCTTATCTTCCACAACCTCCTCCCCAGCAGTCCCGGTGGCACACGAAAAAAGCTGCGAACGACCTGTCAGGCTAAATGTCACAGTGTCTCCAGCCCCATTCTCCACTGGGCAGTGGCAGGGATGCTAATGATAATGACAGGCAGAAGAAGGGACAACGTAAAGCTGGGGTGCAGGCTGCAAGATCCCACTTTCCCCAAGTAACACCACAAAGAGTTTGGATCAAATGCCGAACCCTCAAAATGTGCCAGAGGTTAGTTACCATCGCCTGATTGCATGAGTCAAAACAGATCTAGAGCCAAAGGGATTGTATCAGATTTTAAGTCTTAAAAAGCACCAAGAGAAGCCAATTCCCTGATCCACACTGCATATTTACAAGCACCTGGCTGGCTCAGACCGTGGAACATGCAACTCTTGATCTCAGGGTTGTGAGTTCGAGCTCCACATGGAGTGTAGAGATGACTTAAAAATAAAATCTTAAAAAAAAAAAAAAAAAAAAAAACGAAGAAGAAGTGCCCAGGAGCATGACCAACTGTGGATGGGACAAGTGCTCACGTGCAGAACCATCCCCTGACATTTATGACCAGGAAACACTCCTGCTTCCCACCCCCGGGGCCCCTCCCAGCCTAAATGCCAGGGGCAGCGTCCCCAGTCACTATAATGACCGAATGGGACCCCCACAAGGCTTCAAAAGCCCTGATTGAAAGCCACTGGACCTGGCTCTTGACCAGAATGTCAGGAATCCAAACAGAGGAGCAGGTTCAAGGAGAGACAGACAGGCAGGAAACACACCGGCAGAACCACGCATCCCCAGGTACCACGACAATGACAAGGGCCCAGTGACCATTCTGCCTGCACTGTTCCGGGCAACGGGGACAAATCACAAAAGTAACACCAGCAACCATCAAGGCCAGAGCAAACCACAATTACCTTGCCTTTAAAAACAGAACTACAAGGGCGTATATACTGCATGGGGTAAGGGAGGGGTGGGGATGGAGAAACAAGACTGGCGAAACGTTTGCAAGTGTCAAGGGTGCGGGTAGGGGAAGAGAAGGTCCATCGTACTATCTTCTCTACTTTGGGGTATTCAAAAGCTTCGATAACAGAAGGTTTCTCATGAACAAAATAAAAGCTAGAAGTGTAAAAGCTCCTACCGGCTCTGCCCCCACCCCACTCTTGGCTGCAGCCTCCCGAAGGACAGAGAGGGAGCGGAGCAAGACTGCCGGGCAGGTGGGCTCCTGGCCCTGACGCCGTGAATGATTATTAGGACAGCGGTAACCACCTGGGCAGGATCCGAAACCAGGCCTGCTACCCGGTCTGAATGACCCTCTGTGTTCCTCTGGCATCCGTCCTGTGTGCAGAGGACGCTGCAATTTCTCATCCCGTCCCCTCCGCTGCAAGCTCTGCAGTGTCGCCAGGCGCCACGGGCGGGTGAAAGCCCCCCGCATCCTGATACCACGCCACACAGCCTGTCGCCGTTTCTCTGCTGTGGGATTTGGGCAGCCTGTCCTGAACGAGTCCTCAGCACCACCCAGGCACGAAGGGGCAGCTGCAGACTCTCAGCGCCAGAGAAGGTCCCAACTGACGGATAAGCACTTAGGAAGGTGACGGACAAAATCAACCCAAGACCTGGTTCCCCTCCCGGTGCCTGCTATAAGCCCAGACGCCCCCGTCCTCCCAGAAGGTGGAGAGCAAGTAGGAAAATGAATTAAAAGGCATGGTGCCTCGGGGGAGAACAGGTTCTGACACACAAAACTGCAGCAAGCAGTACAAAACAAATCTATAATTAAGTGTGGAATTAATTATGTGGTGTGCAGTCTAGGGAGTGAGATCCATGAAAACTAACCGAAGCAGGTTTCTGGGAGGAGCTAAGGCCTGAAGCAGGTGAAGGATTTAGACAGGTCCAAGGAGGAAAGGAAGCCATCCCAGCAAGTTAGGGAAGGCAAGCAATGTGGCTAAGAGGCGAGAGTTCTTCAGGGTGAAGGAGACCGGTCGATGAGTCTAGAAGCTGTGTGCCAAGAAGTGGAGGCAAATGGGGTTAGATGTGGAGAGTCAGAAAAATGATGGTGGGCCTTGAAAACCAGGCAGAAGAATCTTCAACAGCTGAGTGACAAGGTTCTGACACACGAAGTTCACACCACAGCCAGCCATCTGGCCCCTGGGGACAAGTTTCTCACTTCTTTTTGGGCTTTAGTTTCTTGGTCAAAATGAAAATGCTGTGTCTCACGTAGGAAACAGGGAGCCACTGATGGTTTCTGAGCAGAAGAGAGACAGGAGAAATGCTGAGTGCAGGTTCACCTGAAGGGTAAACGGAGGGTGAGAGGCAGAGGGGAGAAGAACAGTTCGTGTCTCTTGGGTGACGAGAGCCTGTACCTCTGGTGTCAGATGAACTCCTGTCTCCACGAATGGCTCCCTGGGCGGCCCTGAGCAGGTGCCCTGACTTCTCAGCATGGCCGCGGGTTACTCCACCTATCTCACAGGCCTGGGGATGCAATGAGATGACATTTGATGCCCCAAATGCGGCACCAAGTAGACAACAGACGCGTTTCCCTCCGCCCTCTAAGAGCAGAAAGACATTAGGAAAGAAGAATCAACAGCACTTGGTGAATGGCAGGGTATGGCAGAAACGGGACAAAGAGGAATTGAGAGAGGTTCTGAGGATTCCAGCCCACGGCACCCAAGGATAAATAGCATGAGTGCCAGACACGGGGCAGTAAAGGGGGCGGGAGGGGGTATTTGGTTTAAAGGGGAAAATAATAGGCTCCTGTCTTCAATGCTCAAATTTGAAGAGACAGAACTGGGAAGAAGTATGGAAGGCATCATTTAAAAGGCAAAACCAGAGCTCAGAAGCAAGATAAACTTAGGGGGAACCAGGATACGATAAGAATGGATGTGCTCCCCAACGAAGAGCGAACCTCAAGCAAGACGAGCGGAGGGCCCCGACCACGTTGTGGAGAACCGCTGGAGTTAGCCAGTCAGAAGAGGAAAAGGCAGCGGCCAGCAAGAGGCACAGGAAGAGGAAGAAGGAATAAACCAGGCGTGTGCTGCTGCAGAAGGAAAGAGCACTGTGGGAATGAGGAGCTGGACGGTGGCCTCAAAGGCAGCACACGGAAGAAAGAGGCTAGAGCAAAGACTGCTCGTGTCACAGTAAGAAAGCCACTGCGGCCTTCCGCCTGTTGGCTCCGTGATGGTGGAAGCAGTCACGGTCGGAGGTTAAAGGAGGCAGGAGGTCAGAAGAAATGGCCACAGCGCAGGCCCACCTGGTGAAGAAGACAGGAGACGACGGCAGACGCAGGGAGAAGCAAGGGTGGTTGGGGGCCAAAGGGAAAGGTGACACAGAGACGCGAAAGTGCCCGAAAGCACCTTCGGCTCTTACTCTCTGTAAAGACGTCAAGCGGCTCTGGCAAACTGAAATGACTCTGAAAAGGAAAACCTGACACTGGAGGGGCAAAGAACAGAACAGAGAGAGATGCTGGAAGAGAAGCAGTCCAAAGGAAACAAAGGAACTTCTCCAGGACGGAACGTTTCGCTTGCCGAATGAAACCTCCAACCGCTGCAAAGCTCTGCCCACGGGAAGGCAGCAGCTCTTCTATTCAAGCAACTGGGAGCTTTGGGACCTACGTGGAAAATCCCGGCTGCGGCGCGGGCCTGCGGCCTGGAGCACTTGCAGCCCAAGGCTGGAGCCCTACTCGGGGGCTGTGGTGAAGCGTGGTGGGGCTTGGCCACCAAGGGGAAGAGTTCTGCTAGAGATCGCCAGCAAGAATTATTATTCTAGACACAGCTTTGGGGTGCTGTTAAAGTCTTGTTTCCATAAAAGCCTAACCGTCTCGAAGCAGAATTTACAGCTCCCCTGAGCAGGATGTAATCACTTGAAAGAAATCGAACCAGCCTGTGGGCTTGAAGGCAGGCATTAGCTCCTCCTGGAGGCACGTCAGATGGCACAGTGGCCGAGGGTCCAGGACATCTGTGTAGCTGTCAAGGAAGTGACTGCGCTGCCCGTGCGAATGGAAAACAGCTTCAGACCACGACAGAGAGAGGCTTGCGTAATGGGAGGAGGATGGGCTTTAAAAACAAAAATCAAATTGCTAAGGCAAACAGGCTTTAAAGTGCTGGGAAAAAATAACCCCAGTGAATATGATGTTGCGTGGGGTTTGTATGGGTGTGTGTTGTGGGGTGTGTGTGTGTGTGTGTGTGTGTGTGTAAGTCAGAAACAGGAGATTCAAAGCTAAAATTTTTCTGAAATTCATCACTGCCACCCTGAATTAGACCCTATTGCGCAAGTGTATATAGATGGGTCTCGAAGACCGAAATGTGCATTCACAACCCTCAAGCAGGGCCTCCACCTGAAACTGCAGGGTAGTAAAGAGGAACATCTCCAAGCAAAGCCAGGAACATTCCTCCATACTTTTTAAGCATCAGAAAGCCATTCCCTATTGAATATATGCAAAGCATCTAAACCTAATACCACTTTCTCTCCCTCTCCTTCTCCCCGTCTCTTTCTCACTCTTCCCCCCACCCGCCCGCGGCGGGGGTGCCTTTCTCCCTCCCCCCTCCCCCCTTCCCTCTCTCTGTCTCCCTCTCTCCCTCTCTCTCCTGAAAACAACTTGTATTCAACACTCAGCCCAAATACATCCTTTCTGTCTATGGTGTGCCAGGCTCCCCTGGAGTCTCTACCAGGACTATAGGAAACCAGGCAGGACTACCTGTCTTTGTGGGGCCCACGGACTGCTTTGGGTTCTTCTCTTAGATAATATGCACACAGCACACCTAAAATAGCAGGATCAAAGTGTATCTCTTTATTTGATCACCTTTAGTTGCATCTGAGCAAAACCTCTCTTTATTCTGACAGACCTAGTAACGCCATCTGCTTCTACGAATTCACGGAACAAGAGACAAACGTGAAAACAACGGCCACACGGAGTGCCCATGAACTCCAAGGAGAGCAGGTAGTATGAAGGAAAGGGCTGCTGCTAGTGCACCTGTAACAAGAACCCATCCAGGCACGGGCACGGGGATCCAGGAAGGTTTCCCTGAGAAAATGATCCTGAGGCTGGGAACTGAGGAGTGTTAGTAAGGTGAAATGAAAAAGGAACGTTCTAGGGGCGCCTGGGTGGCGCAGTCGGTTAAGCGTCCGACTTCAGCCAGGTCACGATCTTACGGTCCGTGGGTTTGAGCCCCGCATCGGGCTCTGGGCTGATGGCTCGGAGCCTGGAGCCTGTTTCCGATTCTGTGTCTCCCTCTCTCTCTGCCCCTCCCCCATTCATGCTCTGTCTCGCTCTGTCCCCCCCCAAAAAAAAAGTTGAAAAAAAAAAGAAAAAGGAACGTTCTAGTACAATCCCACCCATAACACCATATGAATAATCGCACCGCCATCAGATGTCTACCAGTTCAAATTTTAACAAGTCCATAATGAAAGTTGATCACCTGCCCTCAAACCCATTCCTCCCAGCCTCCCCGTCTAGGTAAACCATGACTCTATCCTACCAACTGCTCGAGCCAAAAACCTTCGCCACATCCTTGCCTCAGCTCTGCCTTAACCACACGATGCGTTGACTCTACTTTCAAAATATCTCGAGAACCCAACCACCTCCACGGCTGCTACCCTGAACCAAGCCACTCCCATTTACCTGCTCTGGCTCCTGTGATGTGCCTCTCTGCGGGTCTCCCTGCCTCTATGTCCCCCTTGCAGAAAGCCTTCCATGCGGCAGCCAGCAAGATCACATCCCTCCTGTGCTCAGAACCCTCCTCACACTCTGTCACCAAGTAAAAGCCAATGCTGCTACACGGACCCATGGGCCCACGGACCCCGTGTCATCCCGCTCCTCTGTGTCACTCCACCCACATTCCCCTTCTGCCTGCTCCTCTCCGACAGTACTGTTTGCTGATGGTGCAACGTGCACGCACACTCCACGTTCCCACTTCAGGGCCTCTGCGCCGTTGTCCTCTCTGCCTGGAATGCTCTTCCTGAGGTTATCTGTATGGCCCGCTCCCTTATGTCCTTCAACTCTCTGCTCGAGTACCACTGCATCAGAGAGACCTGAGTAAAATGGTAATGACCCCATCAGCACGCCCTTCCTTTCTGGCCCTACTTTATTTTCTCTATAGCACGTATCACCCTCTCCCGCAACAAACATTCACTCGTTTCTTTGTTTTACTGTGTCTCCCCGTTGGCCATAAAGCTCCATAAGGATAATGACTTTTATTTGTTTCCTGCCGCATCCCCAGACCCTAGAAGAGAACCCGGCCTGGAGTCTGTGCTTAATAACTACTTGGCGAATGAAGAAAATGAATACATCGTGCCACCACCAGCGTCTCCTGTTTGGGGGAAATATTTTCAGGACGTCTGCCCGACTCCCGACAACACTCATCTCTAACAACTGCTTTCCCCTCCAGACACAGTTGTTCCAAGTGATCGTGTCCTTGGTACTCTCCTCAGACCAAGATGGATGGCATCTGAGCCCATGAGAATCCTAGACTTTGTACGAAGTTGCTAGTTTCAATGTCTGCAAGGGGCCAGAAGGAAGGTTTGTAAGTCAGGAAGCAGAGGAATCTGCTCAAGGAAAAGGATGAAGCAGGTGTGTGGAGAGCAGGCAGACTGGACACAGAGAGGCAGCAAGACGGAGGAGGGAGAAAGGAGAGACTGGAGGCCAAAGGACTGCCAACAGCAAGATTTCCACCCACCACTTGGGTCCCGCAGTCAGATGCAGCGTCAAGGTGCAGCCCAGTGTCCCCTGGGCAGCCCAGGCCTAGAGGACTCCAAAGAGAAGAACAGGCTGAGAGAGCGTGCAAACACTCTATCAATGCGGCCGTGCGATACGTACCTCGCCGAGATGTTCAGGGCTGAGCTCAGGTTTCAGGTAACGCACAGCACAGGCACAGAATCATAAGATCATAACCTGCCTTTTCATTTACGTAGCAAGTGTCTCACTTCAGAACCTTACTTCATCCCAGCAAAGCTAGAACCATCCTCCTCCTCACATTCATAAGCAGAGACACGCAAGAGACGTAAGATGTTTACACAGATCAAGAATGGGAAGCCTCTAGGAAAAAGTCAGACTTGGGGTCACAGTGTCTTCATCCTACAACACATCCTAGAAGAAGACCAACAACCCGAATTCATTTCAGAGGCCAAGGAGAGAAGAATCGAGCAGCTTCCCAAGAGACTTTGTATTTAAGATGCGTCAAACGCAGAAGGAACTCGTAAGTGTCTTCTGGGGGAACGTACCCGAAAGGACACACGGAACTTTACGGGCCACAACAAGACACAGCTGTCATTCAGAGCTCTGGCTCACCGTAGAGAGCATCAGAGTCCTTGGTAAGAAGGAACTGATCCCAAATTATCACCTCCCGGGAAACAACTGAAGTACAAGTGCCAAGAGAATAATGCCTTGCTGTTGGGATCCAACTTCAGTTTCAGAGGGTTTAGATTGTAATGAGTCTCTGCTTCCACATATCTAGTTGGTTTCTATAATGGTTTGGTTCTGTTCTGAGCTGTATTCCCCAGGCCCCAACCTTAAAGGGCAATTGGGGGGGGGGGGGGGCCTGGGTAGCTCAGTTGGTTAAACATCTGACTCTTGGTTGCGGCGCAGGTCATGATCTCACGGGTGGTGAGATCAAGCCCTGTGTCGGGCTCTGTGCTGAGAGTTCGAAGCCTGCTTGGGACTCTCTCACTCCCTCTCTCTGCTTCTCCCCTGCTCATGCTCTCTCTCAAAATGAATGAACTTAAAAAACAACAAAGGGTGTTTTTTAAAATTAACTGGATTTGAGAAGCAGATACCTAAGAGACCCAGAAAGCAGGTCACCAGCTGTTTAGGTCTGGTTTCAGCTGTCATCAGATGAAACGTTAGTCCTGTGCTCTGATTTAGCGAATGACAATTTATGAGATCAGCCTGACCTCTATGGAGAACAGACATGATATTGTTTTTTTCCATTTTTCCCAAAAGCCGGTTCACCGGCTTTGTTGTTAATAATGTATAAAAGATTACCTGAATCTGAGATGTCACAGCGAAACTATCAGGTCAGCATTTAGAAGCAACCTTCTTTTTCCAAGGCCAGGAAAGTCACGCTAGGAGCTATTCTAAGGTCACATCTTGACCCCACCGACAGGATCATGAGCAACACCCCTGATGCCACAAGCTTTCCGGGAAGGTCTGACTTTGTATCCCTAAGCACTGCCTAAGTGACGTTAGTGTTCAAGAACCCACCGGGCAACAGACACCCACCTCACTGCTGTCACTTTTTTTAAAGTTCATTGCCACTGTGAAGGAAAAGTGGTGTGGACGAATGATCGCCTCAGCTACCATTTTAAGAGAATGTGTAACGGGGTGCCTGGGTGGCTCGGTCGGTTGAACGTCTGACTCTTGATTTTGGCTCAGGTCATGATCCCGGGGTCGCGAGACGAGCCCCATGTCGGGCTCTGTGCTGAGTGTGGAGCCTGCATGAGATTCTCTCTCTCCCCCTTTACCCCTCTCCCCAGCTTGCTCTCTGAATGAATGAACGAATGAATGAATGAATAAATAAAATGTAAAATGAACAAGGATATAGATTAAAAAAACAGCTCACGACCGGGGTGCCTGGTGGCTCAGTCAGTTAAGCGTCCGACTTTTGGTTTCAGCTCAAGTCATGATCTCATGGTTTGTGGGTTAGAGCCCCACACTGGCCTCGGTGCTGAGCATAGAGCCTGCTTAAGATTCTCTCTCTCTCTCTCTCTCTCTCTCTCTCTCTCTCTCTCTCTCCCCCTCTCTCCCTCCTTCCCTCCCTCCCCCTGCTCCCTCCTCTGCTTGCACACGCGCTCATTCTCTTTCAAATTAAAAAATTAAAAAAAAAACAAAACCTTAAACCCTTCTTAAAGGATCTAAGATTTAAAAAAAAAAAAAAAAAAAAAGAATTCCACAGAACGACTCTACAATCCAGCAATTGCACCATGAGGTATTTACCCAAAGGACACAAAAATACAGATTCAAAGGGGTACATGCACCCTAATGTTTATAGCAGCATTATCAACAATAGCTAAGCTATGGAGACAGCCCCAAATGTCCATCGACTGATGAATGGATAAAGAAGATGTGGTGTGTGTGTGTGTGTGTGTGTGTGTGTAGATATATGTGTACACACACACACACACACACACACACACACACACACACACTGGAATATTACTCAGCCATCGAAAAGAGTGAAATCTTGCCATCTGCAACAACGTGGATGGAACTAGAGTGTATGATGCTAAGTGAAATAAATCAGTCAGAGAAAGATAGATATCATATGGTTTCACTCATATGCGGAACTTAGGAAACAAAACAGATGAACGTATGGGGGAAGGGAGAGGGAAAAAAACCACAAGAGACTTAACTATAGAGAACAAACTGAGGGTTGATGGAGGGAGGTGGGCAGGAGATGGGCTAGATGGGTGATGGGTACCAAGGAGGGCACTTGTGATGAGTAGTGGGTGTGTTGTATTTAAGTGAAGAATCAATGAATTCTACTGCTGAAACCAATATTGTGCTGTATATTAACTAAAATATAAATTTTTAAAAATTCCATAGATACCAAAGTATTTACAAATAAAATAACACGGTATCAGGGATAACTGGCAACGTTGATAATGATGCACAGGGGTTCTTTATACACATCTATTTTATATAGTACATTCAAAAAAAAATTTTTAAGTTTTATTTATTTAAGTAATCTCTACACCCAATGTGGGTTTCGAACTCACAACCCCGAGATGAAGCGTTATATGCTCTTCGGACTGAGCCAGCCGGGCGCCCCTCAACATTGTTTCTTAATCAAGTAGGAAAAAGCACTTCTTAGTTCAAACAAACTGCATGTGTGTGCACATGTGTACGCATGATGATCAGGAAAACGTGAGCAGTGACTGATATCCATAATGTTAAGGCATTACTGTTAATAATTTTAAGCGTGAGCATGGTACTCTAGTTATGATCTTTTGAAATGAAATAGTTACAGATGAAAAAACACCTGGGATTTGCTTCAAGATAAGCCAAGGCAGGGGGAGGCAGTGGGGAGGAGTTAAAAAAAGACTGGCCACAGGGCACCCGGGCAGCTCAGTTGGTTAAGTGTCTGACTCCTGATCTCAGCTCAGGTCTTGGTCTCAGGGTCGTGAATTCAAGCCCCATTGTTGGGTTCCACACCGGGCATGGAGTCTACTTTAAAAAAAAAAAAAAGACTGGCCACATATCAACAACTGTCAATGCTGGGTGACAGACATATTGCTGTGATTATACTCTGCCCTCTGCTCTTGTATAGATATGAAATTTTGCATA
Source organism: Herpailurus yagouaroundi (assembly GCF_014898765.1). Classification (NCBI taxonomy): domain Eukaryota; kingdom Metazoa; phylum Chordata; class Mammalia; order Carnivora; family Felidae; genus Herpailurus; species Herpailurus yagouaroundi. The sequence continues at coordinate 10,485,587 of NW_024412422.1, forward strand.
ATAAAAACTTTGGAAACATAGGTTTGCCATTCCAATTTCTGTACTCATCCCGCCTATCTCATGAGGCTTTATAAAGACTACATGAAATGAAGGAAAACAAGTGAATGGAATTAAATGACCAGAAATGCTGCTCTTTATTTTCGCCGCTGGTGGGACACAGGGAAGAAAGCAGTGGGCTTGAGATTTAAAAATTCTGACTGATTGGGGCACCTGGGTGGCTCAGTCCGTTAAGTGTCCGACTTGAGCTCAAGTCACGATCTCACAGTTCGTGAGTTCAAGCCCCATGTCGGGCTCTGTGCCGATAGCTTGGAGCCTGAAGCCCGCTTCGGATTCTCTGTCTCCCCCCCTCTCTCTCTCTGTCCTGTCCACACTTGTGCTCCCTCTCTCAAAAATAAATAACGAACATTAAAAAAAAATTCTGGGGGCATCTGGGTGGCTCAGTCGGCTAAGCGTCTGACTTTGTCTCAGATCACGACCTCATAGTTCATGATTACAAGCCAAGCGTCAGGCTCTACGCTGACAGCCCAGAGCCTGGAGCCTGTTTCAAATTCTGTGTCTCCCTCTCTCTCTTCCCCTCTCCTGCTCGCTCTTTCTCTCAAAAATAAACAAACATTAAAAAACACTGTTTTTTAATCTGAGTCATTATGCTGATCATCAGTTTCTCAGTGATGCCCTTCATCACCGGCTTCCCTCTCTTAACTAGAAGGTCCCTTTTTCTTTTTTAACGTTTTTATGTATCTCGGAGAGTACGCTGGTGGGGGAGGGGCAGAGAGAGAGGGAGACAGAGGATCTGAAGCAGGCTCTGTGCCAAGAGCAGCCAGCCCGAGGTGAGGCTCGAACTCACGAACCACGAGATCATGACCTGAGCCGAAGTCGAATGCTCAACTGACTGAGCCACCCAGGTGCCCCTCAACTAGAAGCTCCTTAAAGACAGAAACCCTGTCCATCTTGTTCGACATAGTGTCCTGGGCAATAAGTCCAATGCCTGGTATGAAAAAATAAAGCTGAGTTCAAGTTCCTGTTCAGCAATGTGGAGCGGGGACTGTGACTGTTCTATTCTGCACCCAACCTCAGCGCTGCGGTGCAATCGGTATTTGTGGTATGGTGCTGGACGGTTTACTTAACCTCCCCAAGCCTCAGGCTCCTCCTCTGTAAAATGGAAATAAAGTCTATCTCAATAAGCTGATCTGACCTGTAGCCACTTCATGCGGCCATTCATTTGTTCCACATTTATTGATTCTAAAAGTCCTACAGAAAGTAATAGTCCATCATTACCATAAACAGAATAGTAATAATAAAGTGACACAAACATTAGATAAATGTAAATACCCATTCAACAATTATTTATGGAGTTTCTACTGTGTTCTAGGCACTGTGCCACATGCTAGGGGTAACTATGAAAGTAAGTACGGTATGATCCTTGTTTTTGAGGAAGTTTTCAATCAAATGGGTGAGAGGAGAGAGAACACGATCACAATGTGAATTGGTAAGTGACATACCAGAGTAAAACAGGAACATAGCACATTCCCTCTGGGGACATTCTCCTACCCAAGTTGGTTTCAGGAAAGAAATCGGTTCACTTCCCAAAGTTATAAATGTCAACTCCCAAATTAAAACCACCATGAGGTATTTCACTTTCACTTATTCACTGCAATAAGGCTATAGATTCTCTCTAAAGAAGCCAGCCAATGCTGGAAATCTTCCAAAGGAATTAGATCCTTTTGTTTTTCTGGGTTTTTGCCAGCAGTCCAAACCAAAAGAGCCAAATGGAGCTATTGGCTCATCCGTTTAATATTAACTGCCAACTCCCTTCTCCCAGAACACAATGCCCTTCTATTTCAGAGAAGCCCCCTCAGCAACTTGTTCCATGTCAATCAATGGCTGAATTAAGAAAGAGCACAGATTCAATTCTTTCAGATCCAATTCCAAATACAGGGCCAACTTCTCTCTCATTAAAAATAGGATTTAATAACTCATGCAAAAAAAAAAATTTTTTTAAAATAACTTACCTCAAATTCTTCCCAAAAGCCTTGTTTGACTTTATCTGTGGTCTCAGCTAATTTGCTTAGTTCTCGAACCCGGCTTTCTATTTCAGCAGCATTGATGCGTGTTGTGTTGAGGGGCTAATCAAATTCAGCAGTTGGTGTGAAATGAATAAAGTATTATTAAAAAAAAAAAGTGTTAATACCAAAAAAAAAAAAAAAAAGAGTTCCATCTTGATATTTGTAAGGCAAGGACAGGAAATTCAAAGGATATAGTAATTCACAACAAAAGTTTTCAAATACAGTTTCACTTTTCTGTTTTGTCAGAAAATGTATCTTTCTTCAATCCCCACACACACTTTACTCTGCTGATATAAATTCAAACCTATTTTTCTTCAGAAATCGATCCCAACATTATTTGGGGAGATGATATAATTTGCCACTAGGTGCTAAGAGGGAACTCTGAAGTAGCAGTAACTGCAAAGGGAGTAAGTGTAATCACTCAAAGTAAACCAAAGGGAGGCCTAGAACGAACACTTGGTAAAAGCTTGCCTTAGAAACTCCATAAAGCCTTTTAGAGATACACCTGGAGGTATCATGGAAATGACATAATACCTGGAATTCGTTTCCAAATACCCCAGGGGAAGAGCAGTGGAGTGCGGTAACAATGAAACAAGATTTTTAAGTTGATCACAATTGAAGCTGGGTGATGGGTGTATGGAGGTCCATGATACTATTCTACTTCTGTATATTTAGAATATTCTGTATCAGGATTTTCTAAACTCCGTAAGGAGATGAAGCTTTAGCTTTCTAATATTCTCACCTGCTTGAGTTGTAGCACTGTGCCCAATGTTTCCACCATGGGGTTCTTCTTGTAATGCTCCACGAGATCTGTCAAAGAGTCAAACCGTTCTCCTCCACCAACATCATATTTCAGTTCCTTTCAAGACCAAAAAAAAGAAAAAAATCCTATTACCTTTACGTCAAATTATTATTTTTCCCAGCCGAAGTACAGAGACTGACTCTCCCCCAAAGAAAAAATGGCTGTCGTAGTACAAAGGAGAGAGAGCAAGGATGATGGAACAGGAAAGGCAGACTCAATAGGAAAGAGCTCACCGTGGGGTGTGAGATCTAAGTATCCCTCAGCACCAGGGGCACAAAAGCCTCCCCTTCATACGTTAACTAAGTAGGTTAAAGAAACGAAAAACAGCATTATTTACTATTTACTTACACTCTAGGCTAAGCAACCATACGGCAGGCTGCTGAAGAGAAGGTAAATAACAATCTCTCTCTGAAATGCAACAAACTCCAAGGCTGGCTAGGCAGCACTGAAGCCCCAACACCCATGTCTCTATTTTCCTCTTCTAATGAAACTTTAAAAGGGAAATTATAAACAGAGACCAGGAAATTTTCTCTGACAAAAAGATCAGAATAGGCGACTTCAGGGAAACAACAGGAAAACAGTTAAACTCAGAAAATGCAAAACCCCAAAAATTAAATATGAAGATGTCTGGGTATGATCTTTTATTTAAAAATAAAACTGCGGGGGCGCCTGGGTGGCGCAGTCGGTTAAGCGTCCGACTTCAGCCAGGTCACGATCTCGCGGTCCGGGAGTTCGAGCCCCGCGTCAGGCTCTGGGCTGATGGCTCGGAGCCTGGAGCCTGTTTCCGATTCTGTGTCTCCCTCTCTCTCTGACCCTCCCCCGTTCATGCTCTGTCTCTCTCTGTCCCAAAAATAAATAAATGTTGAAAAAAAAAATTTTTTTTTTAAATTAAAAAAAATAAAATAAAATAAAACTGCGGTGGGGAGGGGGAGAAGCACTTTCAGAATGACAAAGGACAGACCTCTGAAAATCCATTCTTCCATAAAAGCAACAAAAATACTGGTAAAAACTGTCACCGACTTCTTCAGAACTCTGAAAATTAACCAAGGACTTGCACCAGTCCAAGGAACATTTATTTGAGAAAAATGATTGAATCTTGGTAAGGAGCAAACCGTGGCATTCTAACTTGCCCTCTCTTCCCATGCACCTCTCTCTTTCAGTAGCCTTGAAAACCAACAGCCTCATAACCACAGTAGCTGCGAGAGCCAGCAACACAGCATAGCCAGAGGGGACAGAATGGATTTGGAACCCTCTCAAGGGACCTATCCCCGGAGAATATTCCCTGCAGGCACACCTTGCTTTATTGCACTTCACTTCACTGTGCTTTGTGCTTTGCGCTTTGCGGATACGTTATTTTTTACAAATTAAAGGTTTGTGGCAACCCTGCATCCAGAAAGTCTATTGGCACCATTTTTCCAACAGTATTTGCTCACTTTGTGTCTCTGTGTCGCGTTTTGGTAATTCTTCCGATGTTTCCACTTTTTCATTATTACTATATGTGTCACGGAGATCTGTGATCAGTGATTATGACTTCCTGAAAGCTCAGATGATGCTTAGTGTTTTTAGCAACAAAGCATTTTTTAATTAAGGTTTGTTGTCCGTTGTTTTCTAGACATACTGCAACTGTACACTGAATAAGATACAGTATAGAATAAACAGAACTTTTATATGCACAGGGAAACCCAAAAAACTCATTTGACTTGCTTTGTTGCAATATTCACTTTACTGCAGTGGTCTGGAACTGAACCCATAATATCTCTGAGATATACCTGTATTGGGCCTGCTTAGCAGCTCCCTGGAAAAGCCCTGTTTTCAGAGCTTATGTTTACTTGACCTGACTTAGAGTTCACTCAGCCCTGTCTTCAGGGGATCTGCCAAAAACAATCAGCAGCAACTGTTTAATATCAGAGCAGCCTGAGGCAGCAATACCAACCAGTTAAAGCAAATAAGAGACTGACCAAAACGGAAAAAGGAAAATCTGGGTGATGTCCACATAGGGCTTGGAAAACCTCTAACATAGAGAGGCAAAACAAGAAACAAACTCTTAACTGTAGAGAACAAACTGATGGTTACCTGAAGGGAGGTGGGTGGGGAGAAAGGTTAAAATAGGTGATGGGGATCAAGGAGTGCACTTGTTGTGATGAGCACCAGGTGTTACACGGAGGTGTCGAATCACTATATTGTACACCTGAAACTAATTATTACGCTGTATGTTAATTCACTCGAATTTAAATCAAAAGTTAAAAACAACAACAACAACACCTGTAACATATTCTTGAGAATCCAGAGGGCTATGTGGCTGTGCAGGGCTGTGTGAAGCGTAGGGAAGATCCAAGAAATCCCTTATCTTTACCTCTTGTTGACCTTGAGGTTATGCACAAACAGAAGGTGAAGGCTAAGCCAGAGTTGGAATCGGCCAGAGCGCTCAAAGTATGCCCCAACACACACCCACACACACAGAGCCCTCCCTGCTCTCCCCCTGCCCCCGGTAAAGGCTAGGAGACTAACCACGCAAAGACTTCAGTGGCTACACATAGCAAAGAATACAGGAAAATCATGGAACACAGAAAGAGTAACAACTACAGCAACAATAAAAAAGTAGCGACAGCAAACCCTGGAAAAGCCGGCGTCTGATTTCCAGAGTCCTCACACTGTATCACTTAAAATGTCTAGTTGCAAACAAAAAAAAAAATATGAAACATGCAAAGAAACAGGAAAGTACGGACCAAACATGGGGGAGGGGAGAACACTTAATAATAGAAACTGTCCTTGAAAAAGCCCACATAAAGACTTGAAATCAGCGAGTATAAATATGTCCAAAGAACTAAAGAAAACTTACTTTATAAATTAAAAGAAAATGGGAGGATGTTGTCTCATCAAATAGAGAATATCACAAGAACCCGTACACAAATGTTTACGGCAGCATTATTCACAATAGCTAAAATGCCCATCCATTTTTAACGGATAAACAAAATCTACTCTAGGGGCGCCTGGGTGGCGCAGTCGGTTAAGCGTCCGACTTCAGCCAGGTCACGATCTCACAGTCTGTGAGTCTGAGCCGCGCCTGAGGCTCTGCGCTAGCACTGCAGAGACCACTTGGGGTTCTCGCTCTGTCTCTCTCTCCGACCCTCCCTGCTCGCTCTTGCGCTCTCAAAAAATAAAATTGTTTTGGGGCGCCTGGGTGGCGCAGTCGGTTAAGCATCCGACTTCAGCCAGGTCACGATCTCGCGGTCCGGGAGTTCGAGCCCCGCGTCGGGCTCTGGGCTGATGGCTCAGAGCCTGGAGCCTGTTTCCGATTCTGTGTCTCCCTCTCTCTCTGCCCCTCCCCCGTTCATGCTCTGTCTCTCTCTGTCCCAAAAATAAAAAAAAATAAAAAAACGTTGAAAAAAAAAAACAAAAACAAAATCTACTCTAACCACACAATGGAATATTTGACAATAGAGTTTATTGACACACAGGACAATATGGATAAACCTTGAAGACATTATGCAAAGTATAAGAAGCCAGACACAAAAGCCATGTTACATAATTCCACCTATACGAAACATCTAAAATAGGCAAATCCATGAGAACGAAAAGTAGATTAGTGGTTGCCAAGAGCTGGAGAGAGGGGAAATGATGGGGAGTGACTGGGAATGGACACAAGGTTTCTTTTCGGGGTGATGAAAAGGTTCTGGAATTAGTGTCGGTGATTGCATCGTATGTGAACATACCAAAAACCACTAACTGCTTTAAAAGGGCGAAATTACATGGTATGTGAGTTGTACCTCAATAAAGCTGTTTTTTAAAATATTTATGTAATTAAAAACATTTTTTTTTGAATGTTTATTTTTTTTTTTAATTTTTTTTTTTCCCCAACGTTTATTTATTTTTGGGACAGAGAGAGACAGAGCATGAACGGGCGAGGGGCAGAGAGAGAGGGAGACACAGAATTGGAAACAGGCTCCAGGCTCTGAGCCATCAATCAGCCCAGAGCCCGACGCGGGGCTCGAACTCCCGGACCGCGAGATCGTGACCCGGCTGAAGTCGGACGCTTAACCGACTGCGCCACCCAGGCGCCCCTTGAATGTTTATTTTTTGAGACAGAGAGAGACAGAGTATGAGCGGGATAGGGGCAGATAGAGAGGGAGGCACAGAATCCAAATCAGGCTCCAGGCTCTGAGCTATCAGCACAGAGCCCGACACGGGGCTCGAACCCACGAACAGTGAGATCACAACCCGAGCTGAAGTTGGATGCTCAACCAAGTGAGCCACCCAGGCGCCCCTGAATTTATGTAATTTTAAAACTGAAGCAGTAAGTGAACAGTTTCTATTTAAGAAACTATGTCAAAACCAAGTTTGACATAGTTGACCAAGAATCCACCTCCTTAGTCCCATCACCACATTAAAAACAAGAAACAGTGAGTTCAATTCTCCGAGCCTGAATGCAGGAACTCTGTAACATGAAGGCAAAGGCAGTCGCAGGCCAGCCTGTGATAGTCCTAAGGAGGAACCGAGGTCACCACTTTAGAACCGTGGAAGAGTGAGGCTGACCGACTCCAGCCGCAACCAAGCAGACACAGATTCGATAGTACAGGGCAGAGGTGATTCACTGAGGCAGGATTTAATCTGCCAGAGGTAGACTGGAAGTAAATAACAAAGTCCTGAAATGGTGAAACAATTATAATAAATAATGTACTAAAAGCATATCGGCCTGTAACTAAACGAGCGAAGAAAATCTGACGTCGGAAGTGATGTCGGTCTTCTGCTGGCAGAAAAGTCACCCAAAGACGACCTTTTGCCAGACCCGTAGTTCAAGTGCGGCTTTACCTGACAGCGGATCATAACGTGGGTCACTTTAGACTTGCCATCGTTGCTTTCCCCTTTGTCATCACCAGTTCGGACAGAGAGAACAAAATCTCCAGGATGGCTCTGGCTCTCTCGTACCAGAAAGCTGCCGTGTTTTCCTTTCTCCGTCAATAATTTCTCTGCTTCTTTCCCAGAGAGGTGTCCATGAAACCACCTAAATTTTTTTAAATGAAGATCAATTGGGTTCTGCCATGAGTTCACAGCATTCTTTCACAAAACTGCCATACACAGCGAGCTCCTAAACAATTAAAAAACAGACACAGTCCTCTAAGAGATTGGTCAATCCCGCACAAGGCAGAATTTGCAGCCCAAGCAGGAAGGAAAAATGGCAAAGATGTTAAGAATAACCATTCAACTTTTTAAATGAGCCCACAGTCATTGGGAAACAAATGTCCTCAATCTTTCCTATTTTCGTTTCCATCTCCAGCTTTTAAAAATGCATTTTGTCATTTCTCCATGCCCTACCCTAAAAGGATCAACTATTTAAACACAACCATTTAAAGAAATTAAAAGAGAAAATCATGGTAGAAACAGAAAATCATTTGAATGTTTGCCCTTGCTTTGGTATGTGCAAATTACATAAGAAAGGATTTTCATTATAAATGAAGCATTCCAAATGTTTTAATATGTCCAACCAATACTTTCAACAGCCTCCAAGTTTTCTGTCAATACCTTTGGAGCATACACTGGGCTATCATTTCAAACCCTAATGCACATAACTTCTAGAGCAGGGGTGAGGGATTTTGTTAAAAATGTGAATTCCCATGCCTCACAACCAGAGGTAGTGATACATGAAGTCCAAAGGTGGCCCAGCAACCTGCATTTTCACCCAGCATTCCAGAGTCCTGATGTAGGCCATCAGAGGACAGACTCTGAGACAATAGTACTCCCAGATACTATAAAAAACATCTTGGGGCACCTGGGTGGCTCAGTCGGCTGAGCATCCAATTTCAGCTCAGGTCATGATGGTTTCTGAGTTCGAGCTCCGTGTCGGGCTCTGTCCTGACAGCTCAGAGCCTGAAGCTTGCTTCCGATTCTGTGTCTCCCTCCCTCTCTCTCTCTGCCCCTCCTCCACTTGAGCTCTCTCTCAAAAATAAACAAACATTAAAAAATATATATATATTTTTAAACATCTTAATGGGGTGCCTGGATGGCTCAGTTAGAAGAGCATGTGACTCTTGATCTCAGGGTTGTGAGTTCAAGCCCCATGTTAGGGGTAGAAATTACTCAAATAAAAAAACAAACTTAAAAAAAATCTGAACCTAGTCATATTAATCACGTGGCTTTTTCCCTCAGAATCTTGGTAAGAAGGCAAGCACTATCATGGCAGAGAGTACTAATGGCTCATCACTAGGGGAATATACTTTGAGTTATTTTTCATCCACCCTCAACTGAACAGAGTAAAATTTAGAGATAAACTAAGGTTGCTGACAGCCTTTTGCTTGAAGCTACAGTGGTAGCTGGAGAAACAAACTATCGGCATACAAAGAGGTGCAAACTGAAGAAACCTACCTGAAGATACAAAATATACAAACCTACTTAAGAGACCCTGAATTTGTACTGAGTCAGAGAGGAGACTGGGGCTGTAGAAAACCAATAAAAGCAATAAAAATAGGTCAAGCCCTGGCTTTCATCAGCTTAGTTCCAACACAAGGCAGCAGGGGTGGGGGAAGATCTCTGAAATGACGGAATTTCCTCTAAGCAAGGTCATTCTCCACATTTGTGGATACTACATAAAAGAACTGATGAAAAATCTGACCCTCTGAGCTCTCTGCTTTTCGGCTTCTGAGCTTAAACTGACATCTGTTGGCGGCATTGCTGAATAGCTGGTCAGGAGCTACTACTGAGAAATGGTGCTGTTTTGGCATCTCCATTATCATTTTTCTCTCCTAACTCTCAAAAGATTATCAGCTCAAGTCCAAAAATCCTAAAATTACCGCATGTACCAAGAACATACAGGAATAATCTGAGATCCCTGTAAGGAACACTGATGGACACTTTTACAAGAAAAGGGGGATCTGAAAGGAATCTGATCCCATTTCTTCCTTCGGTAAAACTTTACTTGAAAAGGTTACAGCTTGAGCAACAGATCGAGCCAAACCACCACAAAGCATTCAGAGAACACCTACAGCATGGGAGAGACGCACAGACTCTGGAGTCGCTAAAAGTCACTGACCTTTCAGAGGTAGGGTCTGCACAGTTCAAAGGATATTTGAGCTCAATAACATCTCCATTCTTCTCTTTTAATTGCCCGTGGTGTTCCATGTAATACTGGACCAGCTCAGCCAGAGTGGCAAACTTCTCCCCTCCGTACAGGTCATAGTAATCACCGGTGTTCTGAATCTTGATGTGGGTGACAGCTCCATTTCTTCTAAAATAGTCCATTAGGGGAGAAACGAAAACTAGTAAAGAGCCACGCTAGTAAAAATGGATCTCATAATTCAATAGCAGATTTCACCTAAACGTGGAAACACACCCAAGAAACCAGTTTACATTTCTCCTGTAACAAACGCAGTGAGTCAAAGGACCACGTGGTCAACCATTTCAACACAAAGGGCTCTGTTTATTGGTTCCTTTCCCTTGTACAACTTCTATGTTCAAAGTCTGACCTATCGAGGGCACCTGGCTGGCTCGGTCAGTCAGTGGAGTGTGTGGCTCTTGATCTCTCAGGGTTGGGAGTTCGGGCCCCCCATAGGATGTAGAGATTACTTAAAAATAAAATCTTTGAAAGTCTGGCCTGTCAAACTGCATATATTAAGTGACAATAATTTTCCTCATCATTAAATAATCGAGACGCATATATTAAACATCCATCTATCTTGTAATCTACTAAACCTACTCATTAAGTATTTTGCTCCCCACAAAATGAAACTGTATGGCTATCAAAGACTTGTATAAGAATATTCATTGTAGCCTTATTTGGAATACAAAAATATTGGAAACTCAAATATTTAGCATCAAACTGGATAAATAGTTGTATACTCATACAATAGAACACAACACTGGGGCGCCTGGGTGGCGCAGTCGGTTAAGCGTCCGACTTCAGCCAGGTCACGATCTCGCGGTCCGTGAGTTCGAGCCCCGCGTCGGGCTCTGGGCTGATGGCTCAGAGCCTGGAGCCTGTTTCCGATTCTGTGTCTCCCTCTCTCTCTGCCCCTCCCCCGTTCATGCTCTGTCTCTCTCTGTCCCAAAAATAAATAAACGTTGAAAAAAAAATTTAAAAAAAAAAGAACACAACACAGCAATTAAAAACAAAACAAAACAACACTGATACATACGACACGAACAAATCTCAAAAACATTACATTAAGAGAAAGAAGCCAGGGGATACCTGGCTGGCTCAGCTGGGAGAGTATACACTTGGTCTCAGGGTTGTGAGTTCGAGTCCCATGCTGGGCGTAGAGATTACTTAAAATCTTTGGGGCACCTGGCTGGCTCAGTCAGTTAAGCATCCGACTCTTGGTATAGGCTCAGGTCACAATCTCACAGTTCATGGGTTCATGGATTTGAGCCCCATTGTCAGTTCTGAGTCTGCCTGGGACTCTCTCTCTCCTCTGCCCCCTCCCCTGCTTGCACTCTCTTCTTCTCCCTCTCAAGATAAACATTTTTTTAAAAATCGTTAAAGAAAGAAAAAAAGACAGAAAGAAAGACAAAAAGAAAGACAGAAAGACAGAAAGAAAGAAACAACTATCTCACAGACCACCTATTAATCACAAAAAGAAAGGGGCGCCTGGATGGCTCAGTCAGTTGAGCGTCCAACTTCAGCTCAGGTCAGGATCTCACAGGTCCTGAGTTCAAGCCCCACATCAGGCTCTATGCTGACAGCTCGGAGCCTGGAGCCTGCTTCGGATTCTGTGTCTCCCTCTCACTCTGCCCCTAACCCACTCACATTCTGTCTCTGTCTCTCTCAAAAAAATAAACAAACATTTAAAAAAAAAATGTACTCATAATCACAAAAAGAAAAAGGTGCCTTTACAATGGGAAAATCTGGCAAACACCTCAATCAAGTGATTAAACTGAACACCCCCAAGGGGCTCCTGAGCAGCTCAGTTAGTGACACATCGTACTCTTGATTTCAGCGCTGGTCATGATATCTCATGGTTCGTGAGTCCAAGCCCTACATCTTGCTTGGGATTCTCTCTCTCTCCCTCTCTCTCTGCTCCTCCCCTGCTCTCTCGTACGTGCTCTCTCTCTCTCTCTCTGTTTCTCTCTCAAAAATAAATACGATACAATACAATACAATACAATATAATACAATACAATACAATACAATACAATAAAACAACACAACACAACACTGAACAGCCTTGAAAAATGGGACAAGCAGGCCCCATGTGCTTCCCACTGTGAGATAATGGGGCGGGCCGAACACTGCCCCTGTGGTGCACTTGCCAAAGATGTGTCATCTGAATTTAAAAATGAGGAAACGATCAGCAAATTGAGATTGAAGGACAACCTACAAAATGATTGGTCTGACTGGCCAAAAAGCCAGAAGAGAGAGAAAAATAAGAAAAGGTCAGGAGAGACTAGAAACATAAAAATTGAATGCAATGAATGATCCTTGACTAGATCCTCCTGAATCTAGTGTGGGGTGGCGGGTGGGGCACGAGATGGGACACGGGGTGGGACTCAGACACTTGCAATCACTTCAAAAGCCATTACTGAAATAGCAAGGGAAATCTGAATATGAATATTAGATGGTATTATAGAAGCAAGGTTAAAATGTATTACCTATAATAATGATTTTTTTCAAGATATGGAGTTTCTTTCCTTAATGTTTATTTTTGAGAGAGAGAGAGAGAGAGAGAGAGAGAGCAGGTGAGCAGAGGAGCAGCGGAGAGAGAGGAGGGCAGAGGACCTGAAGGGCTGAGAGCAAGCACAGAGCCCGATGTGCTACTCCAACTCACGAACCGTGAGATCATGACGTGAGCCGAAGTCAGACACTTAACTGAGCCACCCACACGCCCCTCATAACTGAGTCTGTAGTTACACAGGAGAATGTTCTTGTTTATCAGACATAGACACTGAAGTTTTTTTGTTTTGTGTTTCCCAAGGAGGACTCTTGACCAGCGTGGAGCCCAAGACGGGCTCGAACCCATGACCCTGAGATCAAGACCTGAGGATCCGACTCTTGATTTTGGCTCAGATTGTGATCTCATGATTCATGGGTTCAAGCCCTACATCAGGCTCTGCACTAACAGTGCAGTAATAGTGCAGAGCCTGCTGGGATTCTCTCTCTCTTTCTCTCTCTCTCTCTCTCTCTCTCTGCCCCTCCCCCAATTACACCAACTCAAAATAAGTAAATTTAAAATAATAATAAAATAAAATAAAGGTAAAAATAGGGGCACCTGGCTGACTCAGTCAGTGGAGCGAGCAACTCTTGATCTCAAGGTTGTGAGTTCGAGCCCCATGTTGGGTATAGGGATTATTTAACATCACAATCTTTTTAAAAGTTTTAAAACAGGGGCGCCTGGGTGGCGCAGTCGGTTAAGCGTCCGACTTCAGCCAGGTCACGATCTCGCGGTCCGTGAGTTCAAGCCCCGCGTCGGGCTCTGGGCTGATGGCTCAGAGCCTGGAGCCTGTTTCCGATTCTGTGTCTCCCTCTCTCTCTGCCCCTCCCCCATTCATGCTCTGTCTCTCTCTGTCCCAAAAATAAATAAACGTTGAAAAAAAAAATTAAAAAAAATAAAATAAAATAAAATAAAAGTTTTAAAACAAAGTAAAAAATACATTGATTATCTGCACTTTGCTTTCAAAAGGTTCAGGGGGAAAAAATTAGACACACAAACACACACTCAGAAGGGACAAACATGACAACATGCTGGCAGGTGAAGAGAAGGTGGGTGGTCACATATTCATCTTTCAACGTTTCTATAAGCCAGAAATTTTTCAAAATAAAAAGTTGAGGGGCAAGGAGAAAAAAAAAAAAAATCCCACCAATTCTCTAGTCCCGGTCCTGCCGCTGAGTAGCTGCGAGACTAGGTTACTAACTTAACCTCTGGGTCTCAGCTTAGTCACCTGTAAAATGAAGATAATTGTGGTACTTATTCATAGGTTGCTGGGAAAATTAAATAGAATGATATGTGTAGAGTGCTTGGCACAAGGGCCTGGTGCACATGTCAAGTCCTCAATCATGTCTGCTGTCACCATCATGATCATCATATACTCTCCAAACAAACTCTTACAGCTCAAATATCACACAACGTTTAAGTTAGAGGTCCGTGCTGATTCAAGCCCTGAGGACTCACGAAGACCCATTCCTTGTATTAAAACACAAGAAAAAGTTAACGACGGGGGCTCCTCAAAAACTAATCCAAGCCAAAAAGAGGTTTCCCAAGTCCCAAAGGGATCCTAAATAAACCCACCACAGTTTATCCAACCCTCTATTGTGGGAGTGGTTTCAGTTTGTTTTACATTTTTTGAACAGTATGGCCAACATACTGTTACAGGTCTCTTTGAGCAGGTGGGACGGTTTTTCTAGAAACTGACCTTCTCTTATATACTTATTTCCCTTACTCTTGATTATTCCAGGAGCTGTAACGCTACTGCCTTATGATTTTGCTTTTATTATTACTATTTTCAAATAAGGAAGTAAGATGTGTTGACCATACTGTTCAAAACATTTGAAACAAAATCAACTCAGTGTCCCACAACAGAGGACTGGATAAACTGTGGTAGGTTCACAACATTTGAGTATAGCCATCAACATTAAAATTAATAATTAGATCTCTATGTACCAGCACAGACCTCAAAAAGTTTAAACAGGAAGTTGCAGAATAATAGATACATTCTAAGGCCTGTGTATGTGAATTCTAAAAACACACAAACCAACTTTATATTGTTCACAATAGCAGCAAGACAGTGCAAGTATAAAAACACATTCAGGAAGGATACATGCCAACCTCTCGATGGCGGTTTCCTCTGGGGAAAGAGGGAGGGGATGGGACTGGGCAGGGGAACAAACGGGACCACAACTTCCTCAGTGATGTTTTATTTCTTGAAAAAGAAAAGTGATCTGAAGAACCTCTTCAAAAGCATTTTTCCCATTAAGAAATCAACAGAAGGAAAAGGGAAAACGCAGGCAACCAGGTTCAGGACGTGTGGAACCCGGACCAAGCGGCGGTGACGACGGTCTGTTCACCTCACCCGCGGGGGTCTCTCAGGGGAGAAGAAGTGCCCATCATGATGCCCCTTCTGCTGTATTCCCACGCGCCCACTCTCGGGAGGCCTCGCCTGAGGCCCGTGAGCAGGCTCGAGTCGCATCTGACACGTGGGCCAGGCCTCGCCATGGGCCAGCAGGCAGCCCTTCAGACTCTCAGGGAGGGTAGCAAGCGGTCCTGGTGTGGTCTTAACGTTTCTCACCCTTTCCGGGTTCTCTTTTTCTTCCAACTTACCTGACAGAAAGGGTGAAGTCTCCAGGGTTACTTTTACTGGGCCTCGCCAAAAAACTGCCATCAACTCCTCTTGTCAACAGCAGGTTTTCTGCCTCCACGCCAGTGATGTTTGGGTGAAACCATCTTGAGCAAGAGAAAAATGGAGAGAGCCATGAAAACCAAGGGACTCTGTCACTTCCCACACCATCACACCGAAAATGCCTAGGGGTAGAGCAGCTAATAGAAATATGGGGCGCCTGGGTGGCGCAGTCGGTTGAGCGTCCGACTTCAGCCAGGTCACGATCTCGCGGTCCGTGAGTTCGAGCCCCGCGTCGGGCTCTGGGCTGATGGCTCGGAGCCTGGAGCCTGCTTCCGATTCTGTCTTCCTCTCTCTCTGCCCCTCGCCCGTTCATGCTCTGTCTCTCTCTGTCCCAAAAATAAATAAACGTTGAAAAAAAAAATTTAAAAAAAAAAAAAAAAAAAGAAATAAAAAACAAGGGGCGCCTGGGTGGCTCAGTCAGTTGAGCGTCCGACTCTTCATTTCAGCTCAGGTCATGATCTCATAGTTTGTGAGACTGAGCCCCACACTGGGCTCTGCGCAGACAGGGAGAGCCTGCTTGGGATTCTCCCCTCCCTCTTTCTCTGCCCTTCCCCACCCCCAAATAAATAAACTTTAAAAAAAAATCTTTACAAAAATACAAAACAAGACCTTCCCTTCCTCTTCCCCCTCTTCTCCTTGGTCACTCCCACCCCCCTTGACTTCCTCTTGGTAGGAGCCTAGCTAGCATCCTGCCAGCACGATGGGTGGGGCTGGGGCATGGTCAGTGGGACCGGAGCTGGGGGTTTGGATATTAAGCCAAGCCCAAAGCCCAAAAAGACAGTCCAGGAGATTGAATACATGGAGTGGAATTACACAAGGAAATAAACAAAGAAACTAATGAATAAACATACTGAGGATAACGAGAGCCAGATTTCTCACTGTTGGAGAGGCAATATACATATAGACAGGGAGAACGCCCAAATAAACTCTGGTGTTAGATTAGAAGCGGAGGTAATGTAAACTCTAGCTTTTAACATACATATAGAGATAACTATAGAAATACAGATGTAGGTTTCCGTGTAGGTATGTGCATATGTATGATGCATACATATTTTCCTAGCTCTTTCTTCTAAAAGGGCCCGGAAGCAATGACACCCCAGTAGCCATCAGCATAACCAGCCCCCTTATCATGGTTTCTAAATACTTTTCTCCAACAAAAGGAACCGGGTTTCTTGGAGAAAAAGCTGATTCCAGTTGTGGGCACTAAAAGTAAGATGAATTTGGAACACCTTCCTGTATCCAGCTCCAATGAGGACATGTCAAAAGAATACAAGAGCCAGCTTAAAGGGACTCATACCTGCCAAATTAGACAATTTGTACCTCAAAATTAAAAAAACGATATTGGGGCATCTGGGTGGCTCAGTTAGTTAAGCATCCAACTTCAGCTCAGGTCACAATCTCACAGTTCGTGAGTTCGAGGGCTACGTCGGGCTCTGTGCTGACAGCTCAGAGCCTGGAGCCTATTTCAGATTCTGTGTCTCCCTCTCTCTCTGCCCCTCCCCTGCTCATGCTCTGTCTCTCTCTGTCTCAAAAATACACATTAACCTTTTTTTTGAAATAAAAAATGATATTAATAGAAAACAGACCATTGAATAAAATAAGAAACCTAACAGTCCATATGGATCTCAATTTTTTTTAACTAATTACGTTTCTTCCAAAAATTAAGTATGGACTAACCATATATACCCAAATTCCACTTCTGGGTATATACCCAAAAGAACTAAAAGCAGGAACTCAGATATTTGTATACACATGTTCATAGCAGCACTACTCATAACAGCCAAATGGTGGATGCAACCCAAGTGCCTACCAACGAACGAATGGATCAACAAATTGTGATTATATACATCAAGGGAATATAATTCAGCCTTGATAAGTTAGAAATTCTGCCACACGCTACAACACGGATGAACCTCGAAGACATTGTGTTGAGTGAAACACACCAGTCACAAAAGGGCATATACTGTAAGACCCTACCTCTCCATGATGCACCTAGGGTAGTCAAACCCAAAGAGACAGAAAATAGGATGGTGGTTGTCAGGAACTGGAGGAGGACATGGGAGTGTTAGTGCTTAACAAGCACAGAGTGTCAGTTGAGAAGATGAAAATGTTCTGGAGATGGATGGTGCAGGTGGCTGTCCACCAATGTCAATGT
Organism: Herpailurus yagouaroundi; assembly: GCF_014898765.1. Taxonomy (NCBI): domain Eukaryota; kingdom Metazoa; phylum Chordata; class Mammalia; order Carnivora; family Felidae; genus Herpailurus; species Herpailurus yagouaroundi. The sequence continues at coordinate 10,502,928 of NW_024412422.1, forward strand.
GCTTAATGTCACTTAAAAATCATTAAAATGATGCGGCGTCTGGGTAGTTCAGTCGGTTAAGCGTCTGACTCTTGATTCAGCTCAGGTCATGATCCCACAGTTCATGAGATCGAACCCCGTGTTGTGCTCTGCACTGACAGTGCAGAGCCTGCTCGGGATTCTCTGTCTCCCTCTCTCTGTCCCTCTCCCACTAGCACACACACACACTCTCTCTCTCTCTCTCTCTCAATCAATCAATCAATCAATATTTTTGAAAGTTTTAGGGGCACCTGGGTGGCTCAGTTGGTTGAGTATCTGACTTCGGCTCAGGTCATGATCTCATAGTCCGTGGGTTTGAGCCCCGCGTCGGGCTCTGTGCAGACAGCTCAGAGCCTGGAGCCTGCTTCGGATTCTGAGTCTCCCTCTCTCTCTGCCCCTCCCCTTCTCACGCTCTTTCTCTCTGTCTCTCTCTCTCTCTCTCAAAAATAAACATTAAAAAAAGTTAAAATAAGTTTTAAAAAATGGTTAAAGTGACAAATTTTCTGTTATGTATATTTAACTGCAATCAAATACAGGGGGACAAAGGGAAAGCTCTTTGCAGTAGAAGCACAAAGAATGATATATATTAAATACAGGAGTAACAGAATTAGGAAATCACCTTTTGGTAACTGTCACATTAATAGGTCAGGCAAGAACTGTCACAAGGCACTAAAACTAGTGGGTGAACATTTCAGGAAGTACAGGGTGTTTATAGCAACTCAAAGTACCTCCCCATGAAATGTTTATTAATTACTTATTAATTAACAAATAAAAAATACTCAGGGGCGCCTGAATGGCTCAGTTAGTTAAGTGTCCAACTTCGGCTCAGGTCATGATTTCACGGGTTCTTGAGTTCGAGCCCCACGTCAGGCTCTGCAGAGAGCTCAGAGCCTGGAGCCTGCTTCAGATTCTGTGTCTCCCTCTCTCTCTGCCCTTCCCCCACTGACACTCTGTGTCAGTGTGTGTGTGTGTGTATGTGTGTGTGTGTGTCCATCTCTCTCAAAAATAAACATTAAAAAATTTTTATAAATAAACAAACATTAAAAAAAAATTTTTAGATACAAACTTCACAGTGGAGAATTTGACAGATAACTATCTTAACCAACAGATAAAAGTTAACATCACCAGTTATGGATTAAACTGGCATCACGTGCCTCCTGACATTATGCATGGAGAAATGCAAGTGCCATTTCTGTGATATTCCCATCAAAAATGCATTATCTAGGGGCGCCTGGGTGGCGCAGTCGGTTGAGCGTCCGACTTCAGCCAGGTCACGATCTCGCGGTCCGTGAGTTTGAGCCCCGCATCAGGCTCTGGGCTGATGGCTCAGAGCCTGGAGCCTGTTTCCGATTCTGTGTCTCCCTTTCTCTCTGCCCCTCCCCCATTCATGCTCTGTCTCTCTCTGTCCCAAAAATAAATAAATGTTGAAAAAAAAAATTAAAAAAAAAATGCATTATCTAACCTAATTACGAGGAACATCAGACAAACCCCAAATGAGTGACATTCTACAAGGTCAGATGGAGGTAGAAATTCAATGGTATCATTATAATATAAATTTCCTGATTTTGACAAGTGTACTGTATGTATGTCTATGTTTTTAGGAAATGCACACTGAAGTATTTTATTTTATTTTATTTTAATGTTTATTTATTTTGAGAGAGAGAAGGAGAGAGAGACAGAGCACGTATGAGTGGGATAGGGGCCGAGAAGGAGACAGGATCGGAAGCAGGCTCCTGTGCTGTCAGCGCCCTACGCGGGCGGGGCTCAAACTCACAAACCGCGAGATCATGAGCTGAGCCAAAGCTGGACACTTAACCAAGTGAGCCACCCAGGCGCCCCAACACACTGACGTATTTTAGAGTAACAAGACAACATGCTTGTAATTTACTCTCCAATGGTTCAGAATGAAATTAGACATACAGTGTGTATATACATGGGGGGAGGCAAATGTGATACCATGCTAGCTGGCAAATCTGGGTAAAAACTAAACAGAAGTTGTATCATTCTTACAAGATTTGTATAAATTTGAAGTTATTTCAAAAAAAAAAGTTTTTAAAGACACACAAATAACGAAGTCCACCATGAATGCCGTCCACTTCAGAGGATTCCTCTTTGAGTTTCCAGTAAGATTTCCTTCATGGATTCTAAAAGTCACCAACATTTGTGGTAAAAAGAATAATTTCGGAAGTCAAATTACCCAGGACCTTTACAGACTAATTCAATACTCCCAGGAATAGAAGTCAATTATTAAATGTAGAGTCCCGGCACTGATACGCAAACGAACTTTGAAGAGACTTCTCGACAAATATTGGCCCCATGTGAGTTGTTTTACAACAGTGAAAGAGAGAAAGCAAGGGTGAAAAGCTGTCATAAATCGTGCACTAAGGACATGGACACTTCTGCAGCATCATGGTGAGGGCTCTGATCACACAGACCTAGGTGCACAACTGAGCCCTACCACTCACTAGCTCAGTGACCTGGGCAAGTTCTTTCTACTTCTGATTTATCACCCACAATATAGCAATAATAATTCTTAGGTTTGTTTTAAGAACAAACTGAGGGGGCGCCTGAGTGGCTTAGTCAGTTAAGCGTCCAACTTCGGCTCAGGTCATGATCTCATGGCTCGGGAGTTCGAGCCCCGTGTCGGGCTCTGTGCTGACAGCTCGGAGCCTGGAGCCTGCTTCGGATTCTGTGTCTCCCTCTGTCTGCCCCTCTGCTGCTTGCACTCTATCTCTTGCTCTGTCTCAAAAATAAATAAACGTTAAAAAAAAAAAAGAACTGAGAATCCATACAACATAATATCATTCGGTCATTTAAAAGGATGAAGCACTGATAAATGCTACAATTTGAATGAACCTTGAAAATATTCTGCTAAATGAAAGAAACCAGACACAAGAGGCCACATGTTGTATGATTCCATTGATGTGAAACGTCCAGGATAAGCAAATTCACAGAGACAGAAAGTAGATTTAGTGCTTGCTTTAAGAAGGGGGATAGCTAGGGGCACCTGGGTGGCTCAGTCGGTTAAGTGTCCAAGTCTTAGTTTCAGCTCAGGTCATGATTTCACAATTTATGGGTTCAAGGTCCACACTGGGCTCTGAGCTGACAGTGCAGAGCCTGCCTGGGATTATCTCTCTCTCAAAATAAATAAACAAACTTTTAGAAAGCAGGGGGTGGGAGGGAGGTGGGGGGGACACCTGGGTGGCCCAGTCACATAAGCGTCTGACTCCTGATTTTGGCTCAGGTCATCATGATCTCAGTTCGTGAGTTTGAGCCCCACATGGAGCTCAGTGCTGACAGCATGGAGCCTGCTTGTGATTCTCTCTCTCCTTCTCTCCCTGCCCCTCCCCGTCTTGTTCTCGTTCTCTCTCTAAATAAATAAATAAACATTAAAAAAAAAAAAAAGAAGGGGGACAGGTAATAGGTACAGGGTTTCTTTTTGAGTAATGAAAATGTCCTAAAATTGTAATGCAGCATGTGAATATACTAAAAACCAGTGAACTGTATACTTTAAATAGGTGAACTGTTGTGGTATGTGAATTATCCCTTTAAAGTTATTAAAAGAAAGGAAGAAAGAAAGAAAGAAAGAAAGAAAGAAAGAAAGAAAGAAAGAAAG